>NC_069503.1:44441555-44504055 GCF_027579735.1 Bombina bombina
ACACACAATGATTGTATCCACAAGTGTCAAAGGCTAACATTATCGTAACCTGCCTATCCAACATTTAAACCAGGGTTTTACATTTAGCAACGAAAAGGCACTATATCACTAATCCTAATGCTCATTTATCTCGCATCTGACAACCTGACATTGCGTGCAGTAGTCACGCTGGACCCTACCTACAAAGAAAACCACAACCACGTATACAAGCATGTGCACTTCTTAGTATTGCACTCGTAACACTTTCAAAAGACTCAACTAGGTCTACAGTCATGTGCACACCTTAGTATTGCACTAGTATCCCCTAAGTGTATATGCATGTACCTTACCAGCATTTGACTGTAGTTACAACCTTGCAAATCCACACTGCCATTAATACGTGCCCCACATGGTATATGCTCAATAGATAGTCTAACTTTCCTAGTCCACAAATATAGATTAAACTCGGGCAATATGTAAGCAGACCGCACTATAGCAAGATTATTGTCCCATGACAGCTGCATGTCTTATGCGTTACACACCCACCGTTAACAACATGTGGTGCCCACAGCCCTATCAAAAACATAAACAACCCCCATGTTTTGGGCCACAATATTAAGAAGCAGACAAATTATATTACCTCAAAACGGCGACTTGCAGCCGCACACAACACCACCGGCAAAACAGAATGCCATTAACAGAAACCGGAAACTATTTAAGCCCTGATCACCAGGCTCCCATTGGTTGGCAATAGGGGTGTGTCAAAAACACACTTGTAGCAGCTGTATCAACTACAGAGAAGTGCAGACAGTGCTGGATACTCTAATTGACTCAATTATAACCATGTTCAGCTGCTACCACAACAGCAGACACTATGGATGCTTAGAATTGGCAAGTGCCACAGATGTATATAACATAGTAGATAAAGAATGGAAGTCATTATAAACCAGAGGTAACTGCATTCAGCTACTGTATAAACCAGAGTATACAACATAATAAGGATGGGATCACATATTCACATTATAATGCAGAGCAAATTAACGTTCCTCAAACGACCATAAATACATAGTCAAAGTCATGACTACCAGTGTACAGATGTGAAAACCCAGAAATTAACGTTCCTCAAATGACCATAAATACATAGTCAAAGACGTGACTACCAGTACACAGATGTGGACACCCAGAACCAATATAAGGGGTCCATCAGCCATTAGACACACCTCAAGTGGATGTCCCACTAGGAGGGGGGAGTATGCAGAACTGACACTAGAGGATATATAATAGTAGAACAAACCATATGACGGCACACACCAAGGTAGCACCCCAAAGTGTCAACAAACTGGGAGTGCTCAAACCACTACGCATCATTTAGTTTTGAAATGGGTAACCCATCCAGTGTAACATCCCAGCAGAGAGGGGGACAACAGAGAAAAAATCATATTACAAGATATTGGAAGAAGTTGTTGTCAGTGGATGCCTGAGGAAACAGCAAGCTAGCTGAGAAACTAGTTGCATTTTAATACAAAGTGATATATGTATACACTGTGCTTTTAAAGACCATTGTTTTAATAAAAGTGATTTTAAAACTTATCACTTGACTGAGAGCCTGTCCATGTTTGTTTGCGGTTGGAGACTACAGCCTAGACTGAGACCTGTGGGAAAAGAACAGTAAGCTGGGACACTGTGAGATTCCAGTATGCACTACTAAGCATGAGTGAGTGCTGCCACACTTCTGAGATACCAGGGACCTGAGGACTTCTGGGAAAAGTACCATACGTTCAAGAGACACCAAGACTCCAGTAAAAGATCCTGGAAGTTTCATACAGTCAAGCACCATACACAAGGCTGCATCGAAGGATAAAGTTCCAAAAAGTTCCAAACTGTGACGTGAACCGAACCACAGACTGTCCACTGACAACAACCTCTACGTGACCACACATTACCTCATATGATTGAGGTAATCTCCAGTAAGGAGACATCCATCTCTTTTGTGTATTTTCTCCTATTCAACACTAAGTAATTGAACTGATTTACAGAGATCATCTAAAGACTGTATCAGCATTATTATTATTATTATTATCATATTGTTTTTTGTTGCGCGGAAGAATATTTGATTGGTTCTCTTTTCTTATATATTTTATTCTACACATATAAATTGCTGTACCCTGTAACTAATTGTGAGATTTTGTTTTCATTGTGCTATCCTGGCCCCCACAACTTCCTAGCCTTGCACCCCCATGTGTGCCTTTCAATAGGCTTCAAAAACAAAATTCTGGTAACCTTAATCTCATTCCTCTTGCATCTAAAGCCACTACCCCTTCACTTGTGCACTCTGGAACTCTCGCTCTGTTTGCAACAAGCTCACTTCTATCCATGACTTCTTTATCTCTCTCAATCTTCTGTCTCTCACAGAAACCTGACTCTCTCCTTCAGACACAGCTTCCTCAGCTGCACTGTACCATGGGGGTCTCCACTTCAGCCACACGCCTAGGTCTGATATACACATACACATATATACTGCATACCCTTTAGCGGGTTTATATTTCTAACACTCGAGAACGCATGCTGTTATAACTTTTGTGTGCAATATATGTTTAATATGAGTGTAAGTGAACTTTATAATATATTTTTAATATGAGTGTAAGTGAACTTTATAATATATTTTTAATATGAGTGTAAGTGAACTTTATAATATATTTTTGAAGAGCTATCTGGAGATACCCAAATTAGAATCAAAATGTGTCAGGAAGGTTATAGCTACACCATGCCCAAGTACAAAGAGAGGTGTAGTGTGTATTAACCCTTCACTAGCACGTAGAGCTGCACAGTGTGTAACCCCTTCACTAGCACAGAGAGCAGCACAGTGTGTATTAACCCTTCACTGGCACAGAGAGCAGCACAGTGTGTATTAACCCTTCACTGGCACAGAGAGCAGCACAGTGTGTATTAACCCTTCACTAGCACAGAGAGCTGCACAGTGTGTATTAACCCTTCACTGGCACAGAGAGCAGCACAGTGTGTATTAACCCTTCACTAGCACAGAGAGCTGCACAGTGTGTATTAACCCTTCACTGGCACAGAGAGCAGCACAGTATGTATTAACCCTTAACTGGCACAGAGAGCAGCACAGTATGTATTAACCCTTCACTAGCACAGAGAGCATCACAGTGTGTATTAACCCTTCACTAGCACAGAGAGCAGCACAGTGTGTATTAACCCTTCACTAGCACAGAGAGCAGCACAGTGTGTATTAACCCTTCACTAGCACATAGAGCAGCACAGTATGTATTAACCCTTCACTAGCACAGAGAGCAGCACAGTGTGTATTAACCCTTCACTAGCACAGAGAGCAGCACAGTGTGTATTAACCCTTCACTAGCACAGAGAGCAGCACAGTGTGTATTAACCCTTCACTAGCACAGAGAGCAGCACAGTGTGTATTAACCCTTCACAAGCACAGAGAGCAGCACAGTGTGTATTAACCCTTCACTAGCACAGAGAGCAGCACAGTGTGTATTAACCCTTCACTAGCACAGAGATCTGCACAGTGTGTATTAACCCTTCACTAGCAGAGAGAGCTGCACAGTGTGTATTAACCCTTTACTAGCACAGAGAGCAGCACAGTGTGTATTAGCCCTTCACTAGCAGAGAGAGCTGCACAGTGTGTATTAACCCTTCACTAGCACAGAGAGCAGCACACTGCATATTAACCCTTCACTAGCACAGAGCAGCACAGTTTGCATTAACCCTTTACTAGCACAGAGAGCTGCACAGTGCATATTGACCCTTCACTAGCACAGAGCAGCACAGTGTGTATTAACCCTTCACTAGCACAGAGAGCAGCACAGTGTGTATTAACCCTTCACTAGCACATAGAACAGTACAGTGTGTATTAACCCTTCACTAGCACAGAGATCAGCACAGTGTATATTAACCCTTCACTAGCAAAGAGAGCAGCACAGTGCATATTAACCCTTAGCTAGAACATAAAGCTGCACAGTGTGTATTAACCCTTCACTAGCACAGAGAGCTGCACACTGCATATTAACCCTTCACTAGCACAGAGCAGCACAGTTTGCATTAACCCTTCACTAGCACAGAGAGCTGCACAGAGCATATTGACCCTTCACTAGCACAGAGCAGCACAGTGTGTATTAACCCTTCACTAGCACAGAGAGCAGCACAGTGTGTATTAACCCTTAGCTAGCACAGAGAACAGTACAGTGTGTATTAACCCTTCACTAGCAAAGAGAGCAGCACAGTGCATATTAACCCTTAGCTAGCACATAAAGCTGCACAGTGTGTATTAACCCTCCACTAGCACAGAGATCAGCACAGTGTGTATTAACCCTTCACTAGCACAGAGAGCAGCACACTGTGTATTAACCCTTCACTAGCACAGAGAGCAGCACAGTGTGTATTAACCCTTCACTAGCATAGAGAGAAGCACAGTGTGTATTAACCCTCCACTAGCACAGAGAGCAGAACAGTGTGTATTAACCCTTCACTAGCAGAGAGAAGCACAGTGTGTATTAACCCTCCACTAGCACAGAGAGCAGCACAGTGTGTATTAACCCTTCACTAGCATAGAGAGAAGCACAGTGTGTGTGTGTCAGTGAGCAGTGTGTGTATGTAGTGTGTGTGTGTGTCAGTGAGCAGTGTGTGTATGTAGTGTGTGTGTCAGTAAATAGTGTGTATGTAGTGTGTGTTTATTAGTGAACAGAGTGTTTGTGCTTTATTCTCCAGGTAATCAACACATTGCAGATGAGCTGGTGCTTTAGTTAAGTGTTTCTCAACCACGGTCCTCAAGTACCCTCAACAGGCCAGGTTTTCATTATAGCTGAACCGGTGCACAGGTGAAGTAATCAGCTGATCAGTAACACCATGGTTACCTACTTGCTCTCACCCATCAGCTGATTATTTCACCTGTGCATGGGCTCAGCTATAATGAAAACCTGCCCTGTTGGGGGTACTTGAGGCCCGAGGTTGAGAAACAATGCTTTAGTTTAATTTAAAGGGACACTGTACCCAAATTTTTTCTTTTGTAATTCAGAAAGAACATGCAATTTTAAGCAACTTTCTAATTTACTCCTATTATCAATTTTTATTCGTTCTCTTGCTATCTTTTTTTGAAAAAGAAGGCATCTAAGTTTGTTTTGGGTTCAGTACTCTGGACAACACTTTTTTTATTGGTGAATGAATTTATCCACCAATCAGCAAGGACAACACAGGTTGTTCACCAAAAATGGGCCGGCATCTAAACTTACATTCTTGCATTTCAAATAAAGATACCAAGAGAATGAAGAAAATTTGATAAAAGGAGTAAATTAGAAAGTTGCTTAAAATGTCATGCTCTATCTGAATTACGAAAGGAAACATTTGGGTACAGTGTCCCTTTAAGCTACCTCTATTGGGTTCATATATGTGTTTCTCTGGCGTATCATAGCCACCGCCTCACCAACCTCTGACCTCACCACGCGTCACTGGCTGTGTATTAACCCTTCACTAGCACAGAGAGCAGCACAGACTGTATTAACCCCTTTACTATGACAGAAAGCAGCACAGTGTGTATTAACCCTTCACTAGCACAGAGTAGCACAGTGTGTATTAACCCTTCACTAGCACAGAGAGCAGCACAGTGTGTATTAACCCTTCACTAGCACAGAGAGCAGCACAGTATGTATTAACCCTTCACTAGCACAGAGAGCAGCACAGTGTGTATTAACCCTTCACTAGCACAGAGAGCAGCACAGTATTAACCCTTCACTAGCACAGAGAGCAGCACAGTGTGTATTAACCCTTCACTAGCACAGAGAGCAGCACAGTGTGTATTAACCCTTCACTAGCACAGAGAGCAGCACAGTGTGTATTAACCCTTCACTGGCACAGAGTAGCACAGTGTGTATTAACCCTTCACTAGCACAGAGAGTGTGTATTAACCCCTTTACTATGACAGAAAGCAGCACAGTGTGTATTAACCCTTCACTAGCACAGAGTAGCACAGTGTGTATTAACCCTTCACTAGCACAGAGAGCAGCACAGTGTGTATTAACCCTTCACTAGCACAGAGAGCAGCACAGTATGTATTAACCCTTCACTAGCACAGAGAGCAGCACAGTGTGTATTAACCCTTCACTAGCACAGAGAGCAGCACAGTATTAACCCTTCACTAGCACAGAGAGCAGCACAGTGTGTATTAACCCTTCACTAGCACAGAGAGCAGCACAGTGTGTATTAACCCTTCACTAGCACAGAGAGCTGCACAGTGTGTATTAACCCTTCACTGGCACAGAGAGCTGCACAGTGTGTATTAACCCTTCACTAGCACAGAGAGCAGCACAGTGTGTATTAACCCTTCACTAGCACAGAGAGCAGCACAGACTGTATTAACCCCTTTACTATGACAGAAAGCAGCACATTGTGTATTAACCCTTCACTAGCACAGAGTAGCACAGTGTGTATTAACCCTTCACTAGCACAGAGAGCAGCACAGTGTGTATTAACCCTTCACTAGCACAGAGAGCAGCATAGTATGTATTAACCCTTCACTAGCACAGAGAGTAGCACAGTGTGTATTAACCCTTCACTGGCACAGAGAGTAGCACAGTGTGTATTAACCCTTCACTAGCACAGAGAGCAGCACAGTGTGTATTAACCCTTCACTAACACAGAGAGCAGCACAGTGTGTATTAACCCTTCACTGACACAGAGAGCAGCACAGTGTGTATTAACCCTTCACTAGCACAGAGAGCAGCACAGTGTGTATTAACCCTTCACTGGCACAGAGAGCAGCACAGTGTGTATTAACCCTTCACTAGCACAAAGAGCAGCACAGTGTGTATTAAGCCTTCACTAGCACAAAGAGCAGCACAGTGTGTATTAACCCTTCACTAGCACAGAGAGCAGCACAGTGTGTATTAACCCTTCACTAGCACTGAGAGCAGCACAGTTTGTATTAACCCTTTACTTGCACAGAGAGCAGCACAGTGTGTATTAACCCCTTCACTAGCACAGAGCATAGCACAGTGTGTATTAACCCTTCACTAGCACAGAGAGCAGCACAGTGTGTATTAACCCTTCACATGCACAGAGAGCAGCAGTGCATATTAACCCTTCACTTGCACAGAGAGCAGCACAGTGTGTATTAACCCTTCACTAGCACAGAGAGCAGCACAGTGTGTATTAACCCTTCACTAGCACAGAGAGCAGCACAGTGTGTATTAACCCTTCACTAGCACAGAGAGCAGCACAGTGTGTATTAACCCTTCACATGCACAGAGAGCAGTAGTGCATATTAACCCTTCACTTGCACAGAGAGCAGCACAGTGTGTATTAACCCTTCACTAGCACAGAGAGCAGCACAGTGTGTATTAAGCCTTCACTAGCACAGAGAGCTGCACAGTGTGTATTAACCCTTCACTAGCACAGAGAGCAGCACAGTGTGTATTAAGCCTTCACTAGCACAGAGAGCAGCACAGTGTGTATTAACCCTTCACATGCACAGAGAGCAGTAGTGCATATTAACCCTTCACTTGCACAGAGAGCAGCACAGTGTGTATTAACCCTTCACTAGCACAGAGAGCAGTAGTGCATATTAACCCTTCACTTGCACAGAGAGCAGCACAGTGTGTATTAAGCCTTCACTAGCACAGAGAGCAGCACTGTGTGTATTAACCCTTCACTATCACTAACATTTAAACAGCAGTTACTATCTCATTGCATGGCACAAGCAGGTGAATAACATGCACTAAAAGGACAACATTTATAAAAACTGATAATTTTTCAGCAGTTCAAAAATAAACACAAATTTATAATCACACAATACACACAGCCCGACTCACTCACCCAGCTGCAGCTGTACAGGAAGTAAGTAAGGGGAGGAGAGATAGAAAACTACAGTTCCCAGAAACACCCTGAGAAGTCACATGTCAAGCAGCAGCCAATCAGGCAAATAGAAAATGTGTCTCTATTTAAAAGACGGTTGGATGTTTAATAAAATGTAATGCTGCAAATTCATAAGAATGACAGAAACTGAGCACATTGTCCCTGTTATATTCTTCATTAGCAGATAACAGTTACACAATATATATTATTAACACTAGCACATAACAGTTAGACAATATTTATTATTAACACTAGCACATAACAGTTACACAATATATATTATTAACACTAGCACATAACAGTTACACAATATATATCATTAACACTAGCACATAACAGTTACACAATATATATTATTAACACTAGCACATAACAGTTACACAATATATATCATTAACACCAGCACATAACAGCTACACAATATATATTATTAACACTAGCACATAACAGTTACACAATATATATTATTAACACTAGCACATAACAGCTACACAATATATATTATTAACACTAGTACATAACAGCTACACAATATATATTATTAACACTAGCACATAACAGCTACACAATATATATTATTAACACTAGTACATAACTACTACACAATATATATTATTAACACTAGCACATAACTACTACACAATATATATTATTAACACTAGCACATAACAGCTACACAATATATGTTATTAACACTAGCACATAACAGCTACACAATATATATTATTAACACTAGCACATAACAGCTACACAATATATATTATTAACACTAGCACATAACAGTTACACAATATATATTATTAACACTAGCACATAACAGTTACACAATATATATTATTAACACTAGCAGATAACAGCTACACAATATATATTATTAACACTAGTACATAACAGTTACACAATATATATTATTAACACTAGCACATAACAGTTACACAATATATATTATTAACACTAGCACATAACAGCTACACAATATATATTATTAACACTAGCACATAACAGCTACACAATATATATTATTAACACTAGCACATAACAGTTACACAATATATATTATTAACACTAGCAGATAACAGTTACACAATATATATTATTAACACTAGCACATAACAGTTACACAATATATATTATTAACACTAGCACATAACAGTTACACAATATATATTATTAACACTAGCAGATAACAGTTACACAATATATATTATTAATACTAGCACATAACAGTTACACAATATATATTATTAACACTAGCACATAACAGCTACACAATATATATTATTAACACTAGCACATAACAGTTACACAATATATATTATTAACACTAGCACATAACAGCTACACAATATATATTATTAACACTAGCACATAACAGCTACACAATATATATTATTAACACTAGCACATAACAGCTACACAATATATATTATTAACACTAGCACATAACAGTTATACAATATATATTATTAACACTAGCACATAACAGTTACACAATATATATTATTAACACTAGCACATAACAGTTACACAATATATATTATTAACACTAGCACATAACAGTTACACAATATATATTATTAACACTAGCACATAACTACTACACAATATATATTATTAACACTAGTATATAACAGTTACACAATATATATTATTAATACTAGCACATAACAGCTACACAATATATATTATTAACACTAGCACATAACAGCTACACAATATATATTATTAACACTAGCACATAACTACTACACAATATATATTATTAACACTAGTATATAACAGCTACACAATATATATTATTAACACTAGCACATAACAGTTACACAATATATATTATTAACACTAGCACATAACAGTTACACAGTATATATTATTAACACTAGCACATAACAGTTACACAATATATATTATTAACACTAGCACATAACAGTTACACAATATATATTATTAACACTAGCACATAACAGCTACACAATATATATTATTAACACTAGCACATAACAGTTACACAATATATATTATTAACACTAGCACATAACAGCTACACAATATATATTATTAACACTAGCACATAACAGTCACACAATATATATTATTAACACTAGCACATAAGAGCTACACAATGTATATTATTAACACTAGCACATAACAGTTACACAATATATATTATTAACACTAGCACATAACAGCTACACAATATATATTATTAACACTAGCACATAACAGCTACACAATATATATTATTAACACTAGCACATATCAGCTACACAATATATATTAGTAACACTAGCACATAACAGCTACACAATATATATTATTAACACTAGCACATAACAGTTACACAATATATATTATTAACACTAGCATATAACAGTTACACAATATATATTATTAACACTAGCACATAACAGCTACACAATATATATTATTAACACTAGCACATAAGAGCTACACAATATATATTATTAACACTAGCACATAACAGCTACACAATATATATTATTAACACTAGCACATAAGAGCTACACAATGTATATTATTAACACTAGCACATAAGAGCTACACAACATATATTGTTAACACTAGCACATAACAGCTACACAATATATATTATTAACACTAGCACATAACAGTTACACAATATATATTATTAACACTAGCACATAACAGCTACACAATATATATTATTAACACTAGCACATAACAGCTACACAATATATATTATTAACACTAGCACATAAGAGCTACACAATATATATTATTAACACTAGCACATAACAGCTACAGAATATATATTATTAACACTAGCACATAAGTTACACAATATATATTATTAACACTAGCACATAACAGTTACACAATATACATTATTAACACTAGCACATAACAGTTACACAATATATATTATTAACACTAGCACATAACAGCTACACAATATATATTATTAACACTAGCACATAACAGCTACACAATATATATTATTAACACTAGCACATAAGAGCTACACAATATATATTATTAACACTAGCACATAACAGCTACAGAATATATATTATTAACACTAGCACATAAGTTACACAATATATATTATTAACACTAGCACATAACAGTTACACAATATACATTATTAACACTAGCACATAACAGTTACACAATATATATTATTAACACTAGCACATAACAGCTACACAATATATAGTATTAGCACTAGCACATAACAGCTACACAATATTTATTATTAACACTAGCACATAACAGCTACACAATATATATTATTAGCACTAGCACATAACAGCTTTAAAATATATATTATTAACACTAGCACATAACTACTACACAATATATATTATTAACACTAGCACATAACAGCTACACAATATATATTATTAACACTAGCACATAACAGCTACACAATATATATTATTAACACTAGCACATAGCAGATACAGAATATATATTATTAACACTAGCACATAACTACTACACAATATATATCATTAACACTAGCAAATAACAGTTACACAATATATATTATTAACACTAGCACATAACAGATACACAATATATATTATTAACACTAGCACATAGCAGCTACAGAATATATATTATTAACACTAGCACATAACAGCTATACAATATATATTATTAACACTAGCTCATAACAGCTATATAATATATATTATTAACACTAGCACATAACAGCTACACAATCTATAGTATTAACACTAGCACATAACAGCTACACAATATATATTATTAACATTAGCACATAACTACTGCACAATATATATTATTAACACCAGCACATAACACTTACACAATATATATTATTAACACTAGCACATAACAGTTACACAATATATATTATTAACACTAGCACATAACAGTTACACAATATATATTATTAACACTAGCACATTACAGCTACACAATATATATTATTAACACTAATACATAACTACTACACAATATATATTCTTAACACTAGCACATAACTACCAGTGATGTCGCGAACAGTTCGCCGGAGAGCAGTTCCCGGCGAACATAGCTTGTTCGCGTTCACAGCGGCATGCGAATATATGCGATGTTCGATCCGCTCCCTATTCGTCATCATTGAGTAAACTTTGACCCTGTATCTCACAGTCAGCAGGCACATTACAGCCAATCAGCAGCAGACCCTCCCTCCCAGACCCTTCCACCTCCTGGACAGCATCCATTTTAGATTCATTCTGAGTGTGCTTTCTTAGTGAGAGGAGGGACAGTGTAGCTACTGCTGATTTAATAGGTAAATCGATAGCTAGGCTAGTGTATTCAGTGTCCACTACAGTCCTGAAGGACTCATCTGATCTCTACTGTAAGGACAGCACCCCAAAAAGCCCTTTTTAGGGCTAGAACATCAGAATGTTTTTTTTTTCTTTGTAATCTAATTGCAGTTGCCTGCCTGTCAGCGTGTGTCAGGCTCACAGCATATACTGTGCCTACTTGCTCAGTGCCACCACTCATATCTGGTGTAACATTAGTGTAAATTTAAAAAAAAAACTTTTACATCAGTCTGCTAGTGTAATCTAATTGCAGTTGCCTGCCTGCCTGCGTGTGTGTCAGGCTCACAGCATATACTGTGCCTACTTGCTCAGTGCCACCACCACTCATATCTGGTGTAACAGTAGTGTAAATTTAAAAAAAAAACTTTTACATCAGTCTGCTAGTGTAATCTAATTGCAGTTGCCTGCGTGTGT
The DNA here is from genome assembly GCF_027579735.1 of Bombina bombina. Lineage (NCBI taxonomy): Eukaryota > Metazoa > Chordata > Amphibia > Anura > Bombinatoridae > Bombina > Bombina bombina. The sequence continues at coordinate 44,454,155 of NC_069503.1, forward strand.
GTCAGGCTCACAGCATATACTGTGCCTACTTGCTCAGTGCCACCACCACTCATATCTGGTGTAACAGTAGTGTAAATTTAAAAAAAAAAACTTTTACATCAGTCTGCTAGTGTAATCTAATTGCAGTTGCCTGCCTGCCTGCGTGTGTGTCAGGCTCACAGCATATACTGTGCCCACTTGCCCAGTGCCACCAGTCATATCTGGTCTAACAGTAGTGTAAATTTAAAAAAAAAAAACTTTTACATCAGTCTGCTAGTGTAATCTAATTGCAGTTGCCAGCGTCTGTGTCAGGCTCACAGCATATACTGTGCCCCCAGTGCCACCAGTTATATCTGGTGTAACAGTAGTGTAAATTTAAAAAAAAAAACTTTGACATCAGTCTGCTTGTGTAATCTAATTGCAGTTGCCTGCCTGCCAGCGTGTGTGTCAGGCTCACAGCGTATAGTGTGCCCACTTGCCCAGTGCCACCACTCATATCTGGTGTAACAGTAGTGTAAATTTAAAAAAATAAAACTTTGACATCAGTCTGCTTGTGTAATCTAATTGCAGTTGCCTGCCTGCCAGCGTGTGTGTCAGGCTCACAGCGTATAGTGTGCCCACTTGCCCAGTGCCACCAGTCATATCTGGTGTAACAGTAGTGTAAATAAAAAAAAAAAACTTTGACATCAGTCTGCTAGTGTAATCTAATTGCAGTTGCCTGCCTGCCAGCGTGTGTGTCAGGCTCACAGCATATAGTGTGCCCACTTGCCCAGTGCCACCAGTCATATCTGGTGTAACAGTAGTGTAAATTTAAAACCAAAAAACTTTTACATCAGTCTGCTAGTGTAAGCATCAAATTGCAGTTGCCTGCCTGCCAGCGTGTGTGTCAGGCTCACAGCGTATAGTGTGCCCACTTGTCCAGTGCCACCAGTCATATCTGGTGTAACAGTAGTGTAAATTTAAAACCAAAAAACTTTTACATCAGTCTGCAAGTGTAATCATCTAATTGCAGTTGCCTGCCTGCCAGCGTGTGTGTCAGGCTTACAGCGTATAGTGTGCCCACTTTCCCAGTGCCACCAGTCATATCTGGTGTAACAGTAGTGTAAATTTAAAACCAAAAAACTTTTACATCAGTCTGCTAGTGTAATCTAATTGCAGTTTCCTGCCTGCCAGTGTGTGTGTCAGGCTCACAGCATATAGTGTGCCCACTTGCCCAGTGCCACCAGTCATATCTGGTGTAACAGTAGTGTAAATTTAAAAAAAAAAAACTTTGACATCAGTCTGCTAGTGTAATCTAATTGCAGTTGCCTGCCTGCCAGCGTGTGTGTCAGGCTCACAGCGTATATTGTGTGCCCACTTGCCCAGTGCCACCAATCATATCTGGTGTAACAGTAGTGTAAATTTAAAACAAAAAACTTTGACATCAGTCTGCTAGTGTAATCTAATTGCAGTTGCCTGCCTGCCAGCGTGTGTGTCAGGCTCACAGCGTATAGTGTGCCCACTTGCCCAGTGCCACCAGTCATATCTGGTGTAACAGTAGTGTAAACAAAAAAACTTTGACATCAGTCTGCTAGTGTAATCTAATTGCAGTTGCCTGCCTGCCAGCGTGTGTGTCAGGCTCACAGCGTATAGTGTGCCCACTTGCCCAGTGCCACCAGTCATATCTGGTATAACAGTAGTGTAAATTTAAAACCAAAAAACTTTTACATCAGTCTGCTAGTGTAATCATCTAATTGCAGTTGCCTGCCTGCCAGCGTGTGTGTCAGGCTCACAGCGTATAGTGTGCCCACTTGCCCAGTGCCACCAGTCATATCTGGTGTAACAGTAGTGTAAATTTAAAACCAAAAAACTTTTACATCAGTCTACTAGTGTAAGCATCTAATTGCAGTTGCCTGCCTGCCAGCGTGTGTGTCAGGCTCACAGCGTATAGTGTGCCCACTTGCCCAGTGCCACCAGTCATATCTGGTGTAACAGTAGTGTAAATTAAAAAAAAAAAAACTTTGACATCAGTCTGCTAGTGTAATCTAATTGCAGTTGCCTGCCTGCCAGCGTGTGTGTCAGGCTCACAGCATATAGTGTGCCCACTTGCCCAGTGCCACCAGTCATATCTGGTGTAACAGTAGTGTAAATTTAAAACCAAAAAACTTTTACATCAGTCTGCTAGTGTAAGCATCAAATTGCAGTTGCCTGCCTGCCAGCGTGTGTGTCAGGCTCACAGCGTATAGTGTGCCCACTTGTCCAGTGCCACCAGTCATATCTGGTGTAACAGTAGTGTAAATTTAAAACCAAAAAACTTTTACATCAGTCTGCTAGTGTAATCATCTAATTGCAGTTGCCTGCCTGCCAGCGTGTGTGTCAGGCTTACAGCGTATAGTGTGCCCACTTTCCCAGTGCCACCAATCATATCTGGTGTAACAGTAGTGTAAATTTAAAACCAAAAAACTTTTACATCAGTCTGCTAGTGTAATCTAATTGCAGTTTCCTGCCTGCCAGTGTGTGTGTCAGGCTCACAGCATATAGTGTGCCCACTTGCCCAGTGCCACCAGTCATATCTGGTGTAACAGTAGTGTAAATTTAAAACCAAAAAACTTTTACATCAGTCTGCTAGTGTAAGCATCAAATTGCAGTTGCCTGCCTGCCAGCGTGTGTGTCAGGCTCACAGCGTATAGTGTGCCCACTTGTCCAGTGCCACCAATCATATCTGGTGTAACAGTAGTGTAAATTTAAAACCAAAAAACTTTTACATCAGTCTGCTAGTGTAATCTAATTGCAGTTTCCTGCCTGCCAGTGTGTGTGTCAGGCTCACAGCATATAGTGTGCCCACTTGCCCAGTGCCACCAGTCATATCTGGTGTAACAGTAGTGTAAATTTAAAAAAAAAAAACTTTGACATCAGTCTGCTAGTGTAATCTAATTGCAGTTGCCTGCCTGCCAGCGTGTGTGTCAGGCTCACAGCGTATAGTGTGCCCACTTGCCCAGTGCCACCAGTCATATCTGGTGTAACAGTAGTGTAAATTTAAAACCAAAAAACTTTTACATCAGTCTGCTAGTGTAAGCATCAAATTGCAGTTTCCTGCCTGCCAGTGTGTGTGTCAGGCTCACAGCATATAGTGTGCCCACTTGCCCAGTGCCACCAGTCATATCTGGTGTAACAGTAGTGTAAATTTAAAAAAAAAAACTTTGACATCAGTCTGCTAGTGTAATCTAATTGCAGTTGCCTGCCTGCCAGCGTGTGTGTCAGGCTCACAGCGTATATTGTGTGCCCACTTGCCCAGTGCCACCAATCATATCTGGTGTAACAGTAGTGTAAATTTAAAACAAAAAACTTTGACATCAGTCTGCTAGTGTAATCTAATTGCAGTTGCCTGCCTGCCAGCGTGTGTGTCAGGCTCACAGCGTATAGTGTGCCCACTTGCCCAGTGCCACCAGTCATATCTGGTGTAACAGTAGTGTAAACAAAAAAACTTTGACATCAGTCTGCTAGTGTAATCTAATTGCAGTTGCCTGCCTGCCAGCGTGTGTGTCAGGCTCACAGCGTATAGTGTGCCCACTTGCCCAGTGCCACCAGTCATATCTGGTATAACAGTAGTGTAAATTTAAAACCAAAAAACTTTTACATCAGTCTGCTAGTGTAATCATCTAATTGCAGTTGCCTGCCTGCCAGCGTGTGTGTCAGGCTCACAGCGTATAGTGTGCCCACTTGCCCAGTGCCACCAGTCATATCTGGTGTAACAGTAGTGTAAATTTAAAACCAAAAAACTTTTACATCAGTCTACTAGTGTAAGCATCTAAATGCAGTTGCCTGCCTGCCAGCGTGTGTGTCAGGCTCACAGCGTATAGTGTGCCCACTTTCCCAGTGCCACCAGTCATATCTGGTGTAACAGTAGTGTAAATTAAAAAAAAAAAACTTTGACATCAGTCTGCTAGTGTAATCTAATTGCAGTTGCCTGCCTGCCAGCGTGTGTGTCAGGCTCACAGCATATAGTGTGCCCACTTGCCCAGTGCCACCAGTCATATCTGGTGTAACAGTAGTGTAAATTTAAAACCAAAAAACTTTTACATCAGTCTGCTAGTGTAAGCATCAAATTGCAGTTGCCTGCCTGCCAGCGTGTGTGTCAGGCTCACAGCGTATAGTGTGCCCACTTGTCCAGTGCCACCAGTCATATCTGGTGTAACAGTAGTGTAAATTTAAAACCAAAAAACTTTTACATCAGTCTGCTAGTGTAATCATCTAATTGCAGTTGCCTGCCTGCCAGCGTGTGTGTCAGGCTTACAGCGTATAGTGTGCCCACTTTCCCAGTGCCACCAATCATATCTGGTGTAACAGTAGTGTAAATTTAAAACCAAAAAACTTTTACATCAGTCTGCTAGTGTAATCTAATTGCAGTTTCCTGCCTGCCAGTGTGTGTGTCAGGCTCACAGCATATAGTGTGCCCACTTGCCCAGTGCCACCAGTCATATCTGGTGTAACAGTAGTGTAAATTTAAAACAAAAAAACTTTTACATCAGTCTGCTAGTGTAAGCATCAAATTGCAGTTGCCTGCCTGCCAGCGTGTGTGTCAGGCTCACAGCGTATAGTGTGCCCACTTGTCCAGTGCCACCAATCATATCTGGTGTAACAGTAGTGTAAATTTAAAACCAAAAAACTTTTACATCAGTCTGCTAGTGTAATCTAATTGCAGTTTCCTGCCTGCCAGTGTGTGTGTCAGGCTCACAGCATATAGTGTGCCCACTTGCCCAGTGCCACCAGTCATATCTGGTGTAACAGTAGTGTAAATTTAAAAAAAAAAAACTTTGACATCAGTCTGCTAGTGTAATCTAATTGCAGTTGCCTGCCTGCCAGCGTGTGTGTCAGGCTCACAGCGTATAGTGTGCCCACTTGCCCAGTGCCACCAATCATATCTGGTGTAACAGTAGTGTAAATTTAAAACAAAAAACTTTGACATCAGTCTGCTAGTGTAATCTAATTGCAGTTGCCTGCCTGCCAGCGTGTGTGTCAGGCTCACAGCGTATAGTGTGCCCACTTGCCCAGTGCCACCAGTCATATCTGGTGTAACAGTAGTGTAAACAAAAAAACTTTGACATCAGTCTGCTAGTGTAATCTAATTGCAGTTGCCTGCCTGCCAGCGTGTGTGTCAGGCTCACAGCGTATAGTGTGCCCACTTGCCCAGTGCCACCAGTCATATCTGGTGTAACAGTAGTGTAAATTTAAAACCAAAAAACTTTTACATAAGTCTGCTAGTGTAATCATCTAATTGCAGTTGCCTGCCTGCCAGCGTGTGTGTCAGGCTCACAGCGTATAGTGTGCCCACTTGCCCAGTGCCACCAGTCATATCTGGTGTAACAGTAGTGTAAATTTAAAACCAAAAAACTTTTACATCAGTCTGCTAGTGTAAGCATCTAATTGCAGTTGCCTGCCTGCCAGCGTGTGTGTCAGGCTCACAGCGTATAGTGTGCCCACTTGCCCAGTGCCACCAGTCATATCTTGTTTAATAGTAGTGTAAGTGTACATTTTAAAAATAAAAAAACTATTTTGACTGTGAAACATCAGTCTGCTTTTTTGTGTCAGGCTCACAGCATATACTGTGCCCACTTGCCCAGTGCCACCACTCATATCTTGTTTAATAGTAGTGTAAGTGTACATTTTAAAAAAAAAATTGACTGTGAAACATCAGTCTGCTTTTTTGTGTCAGGCTCACAGCGTATACTTTGCCCACTCACAGTAGCTTGCACGCATAGTACCACTAATTGAAAAAAAATGACAGGCAGAGGCAGGCCAACCCGCAGGGGCCGTCGTGATCGTGGTGCTGTGATTCCCTTTGGCCATAGAATAATGCCCAGTTTTCAGAGGCCACGTACCCTGAACTCGAAAAGTTCTGAGGACATAGTTGACTGGATAACACAGGACACCCAATCTTCTACAGCTTCCGCTCGGAATCTTGACGCACCATCCTCCTCCAGCTTAGCTTTGGGCACCTCTCAAGTTACCACTCGCCCGCCTGCCGCCACCACCAACACTAGCACCACAGCCGCTTCACTTGATCTGTCAGAGGAGTTATTTACACATCAGTTTTAAGAAATGAGTGATGCGCAACCATCATTGACAGAGGATGTAGATAACAGTGATATGTCTCAGTCAGGCAGCATTACAGACATGGACGACTTATGGTGTGATGATGATGATGTTGTACCCGCCACTGCTTCCTTTGTTGAGTTGTCAGATACAAGTGAAGCAGTTGATGATGCGTCCGTGGATGTCACGTGGGTGCCCGCTAGAAGAGAAGAAGAACAGGGGGAAAGTTAAGATGGGGAGACAGAGAGGAGGAGGAGGAGGAGATGAGTTGGAAGCAGGGGGAGGTCGTCGCAAGGAGCTAGTGGCACAGTCAGACAGCATGCATCGGCACCTGGGTTCAGCCAGACAGCACGCCAATCAACGCATGCTGTTGCCACCACCAGAATGCCGTCATCGCAGAGCTCAGCAGTGTGGCATTATTTTTGTGTTAGAAGAGAACAATCAAGTCTCTATAGAAGTGCGCAAATGATCGCAGGGTCAGGGATAGTGGCTGATTCGGAACATACCAGGCAGCTCTCTTAGAAGTGGTAGATGGACATCGGGTAACCTGTAGAAGACAGATAGAAGAGGCGCCTCATGGGACAAGTATCGTCTAGAACAAACAGAGCAGACAGGTCCCCCCACAGTGTGGTACTCACAAGAGTAGCGGTACAGACGTGTACCAAAGCGGGCAGGACGGGACCAAAAGTCGCCCGTCAGACAAACGTGGACTCAGATCACTGAAGGCAGACGTCACTCAACGGACAGCGTCAGAGCGGATACCAGCAGAGGAACCAATGGGACAAGTTGAATCTCGGCAAAGGGACCTCAAAGGAAACCATCAGGACAGGAGACCGGACAACTTTGCCAGCGGCAGAGAATAAAACAGTTGAGGCAGGTGTGTAATACTCAAATATATTTAATGAGTATATACAGATAAAAACATGCGTCCAACAACAACACGTTTCTCAACAATAGTCGTTTCATCAGCCTGATGGAATAGCCAATAGAATGCGAGCTCAATCTGATTGGCTGATTGGATCAGCCAATCGGATTGAACTTCAATCTGATTGGCTGATTCAATCAGCCAATCAGATTTTTCCTACCTTAATTCTGATTGGCTGATAGAATCCTATCAGCCAAACGGAATTAAAGGGACGCCATCTTGGATGACGTCCCTTAAAGGAGCCTTCATTCGTCGTTAGTCCGTCGGGAAAGAAGGATGTTCCGCGTCGGCGGGATGAAGATGGATCCTGAAGAAAGAAGATTGAAGACCCCGCTTGGAAGATGACATCGCCCGGATGGAAGACTTCTTCAGCGCCGCTTGGAAGATGACATCGCCCGGATGGAAGACTTCTTCAACGCCGCCTGGATGATGACTTCATCGGATGGAAGACTTCTTCAGCACCCCTTGGAGGATCACTTCTGCCGCTCCGGATCTCCTCCGTATCATGTAGGTGGCGGCGGGGTCTGGAAGCGGCGGTTTATGGGTTAATACATATATTATAGTTGCGGCGGGGTCAGGGAGCGGCGGTTTAGGGGTTAACATGTTTATTATAGTGGTGGTGGGCTCCAGGAGCGGCAGTTTAGGGGGTAATACATTTATTTAGTTGCGGCGGTGTAGGCGGACAGATTAGGGGTGTTTAGACTCGGGGTACATGTTAGGGTGTTAGGTGTAGACAGCTCCAATAGGAATCAATTGAATGTCTGGCAGCAGCGAACATGAACTTTCACTATGGTCAGACTCCCATTGATTCCTATGGGATCCGCTGCCTCCAGGGCGGCGGATTGAAAACCAGGTACGCTGGGCCGGAAAAGTGCCGAGCGTACCTGCTAGTTTTTTTATAACTAGCAAAAGTAGTCAGATTGTGCCGCACTTGTGTGCGGAACATCTGGAGTGACGTAAGAATCGATCTGTGTCAGACTGAGTCCGGCAGATCGAAGCTTACGTCAAAAAATTCTACTTTTGCCGGTCTCTAGCCTTTGATAACTAAGGCGAATCAGCCTCGCCACAAATACGCTGCAGAATTCCAGCGTATTTGAGGTTGACGGCTTGATAACTACCCCCCTAAGTCTCTTCTTACTCTAACCAAACTTGTAGTTGTCCTAATACACTAGCACCCAGACCTCAAATATTGTCTGATAAAGAAATTATTTTCTATTAAGACAGGTCCTATTGAAAGGTGGTTAACAAAATAAGTAGTGCCATTGGTCCTCTTGCTATAGAATATGTGATTGTGTCTGCGTGATACTGGGGTGATAGGTTTGTTTTTCATATTTTTGTCATTGTTTTCTCCATTGACTTCTATATGGCAATACATGAATGCGCACGTGATTCTAACTTCAGATTTTCCACTCTAGTCGGGTTACTGCTAGAGAAAAAACTGTTTACTTTGATCTTGTAACACCAGTGCAATCTGACTAGCGCAGAAATAACAATTCTAGCAGTGTTTTTTCTATAGCTAAAATGCAAAATAGCTCCACTTGTAATCTAACCCTTAACATTTTATATGAAACTTTAGTTTTAGATTTTAGGCTAATACAAAGTATGGATTTAGATTTATTTTTTTAGAGCAATATGGTTTGTGTACATGTATATATTATATGCATATGTATGGAAATAAATGTTACATATAAAATACAGCACAATGAAAACATACAAAATCTCACAGTTTGTTGCAGGGTACAGCAATTTATATGTGTAGAATAAAATATAGTCAGAAAAAATATAATTTATGCTAGAAAGATTAAAAAGGAAGATTAGATAAACAGTTAGTGAACAAATAATAAGAGTCAAAATATTAGTATTGAAATACTCAGCATTGTATCTCATATGTATCTAATAACATGTTAGTATTATACATCTGTTTACAACTAAGTTCTGTTAAATTAACAATGTCCATCAATAAAACATAATATAATGCTGTATCCTGAGATATTTTAGGACACAACAGAAAAATCTCTCACATTTAAATAAACCATTTGTTTCCACCTTACTTATCCATATGATAATCACACCCTGAGGGGGAGGCGGGGACTCTGTATTCATGTGACACCAGAGGGGACAATAGACATCTATATGAGAACAAAAGGTGTGACCCTCTCATTGTCTCCCATCTGACAAGTTGTACTCATGTGAGTCACACAGAGAAAGGTGACACTCCCACATTAGTATAAATATCTGTGTAACACTCAGTGATATCACAGGAGGAACCAGAGAGACTTCATACTTACAGAGCTTCTGCTAAACGGTAATGTGCAAACCCTGACATAAATCTTTATTAACAGCCTCACACTGTTGTGTTTTATATAATGATGAGAAAATATTGTTCTGTATTTTGTTATGATAAAGATAAAATATTTCACTTCATATAAGAAACTGAATTTATATAAAATGCCACTGCATTTATTTAATTTGTCTTCTATTTTTTTTCATGCTGTGTGAAGTAATTTAATGGTTAATTCTTTCATTTAAATAGGCTAATTTAATACATAATGATTTATAACATTCTGTAAAATTAATTTGTAGCAGAAAAAAAGCATATTTTAAAGATTGAGGGGGTCTGTCCAATAATACATTTGTGGGGGTTGTTCCTATTATCCAATGAGCAACAGATTCTTAAGTATCAGCCAACCAGAATCCTGTATTTCCCTATAGGTTTATAATTACCTGTAGCGCCTAGATTAACAATTTTCCATTTAATCTCTTAATGACGTCGCTGGTTTTTCTATGGGGGTGTTTATTTAATAGTGCGGTCTCGCTGCCAGATGTGAAACTGCGCTATTTTAGCAAGAGTATTGGAGGGTCTAATAGTGCAGCAAGACTCGCTCTATTACAGACAGACAATCCCTTAACAGGGCACGTCACAGTCGTTAAGGGTTTAAAATGAGTCTGAAGCTGCTATTTGCTCCAGTAATAAATATCACTCAGCTTATGGCCCTGTTGTATCAGTCTCATCACATATACTGATCTAATGATAAATATCTTGTGATCTGCATATTATTTTATTTCTAATGAGGTTATTTTATAATACATTTCTTATTTCTATTAGCTGCACCTGTTTATCATCAGAACGTTTATCCCACTGATCTGTGACTGATTCTTGTTGTTAGTAAAGACCTTAGTAAGTGTATTCTGCACCTTCAGCTGCTGCTGTTTATGTCACATGATCACAGACTTAAAGGGACAGTGTCCTGTACATTTGGCTTCCAATTTATTTCTATTATTAAATTTACTTCATTCTTCTGGTATCCTTTATTGAAGCAGCAGCAATGCACTACTGGGAGCTAGCTGAACATATCAGGTGAGCCAATGACAAGAGGTTTGTATGTGCAGCCACTAATCAGCAGCGAGCGCACTATAGTGCATTGTATGCTTTGTCACAAAGGTCTCCAATGGAACAAATCAGATTTAATAATAGAAGTAAATAGAAAGTTTATTAAATTTAAATCATGAAAGTTTAATTGTGACTTTGCTGTTCCTTGTAATGTGTTTCTAATGACTTTTTATAACAGTGTATAAAAGAGTATAAAATGTATGGGAGATTTCACCTTTAGGTTTATTTTTATATAAAATAGCTGTTTCAGATTTATTTCCATTATCAAATTTTACACAAAGTTTATAAAATACAGGTTATGTGGTGCCAGCTGCTACTTAGCACGTGCACGAGTTTATATTATATACAGATATGAGTCTGTTATTGGCTGATCACTGTCACATGATACAGGTAATGTGACACCAGCTGCTACTTAGCATGTGCACGAGTTTATATTATATACAGATATGAGTCTGTTATTGGCTGATCACTGTCACATGATACAGGTTATGTGGCGCCAGCTGCTACTTAGCATGTGCACGAGTTTATATTATATACAGATATGAGTCTGTTATTGGCTGATCGCTGTCACATGATACAGGTGCAGAACAAATTGTACACAATGTTTATAAAATACAGGTTATGTGGTGCCAGCTGCTACTTAGCATGTGCACAAGTTTATATTATATACAGATATGAGTCTGTTATTGGCTGATTGCTGTCACATGATACAGGTTATGTGACACCAGCTGCTACTTAGCATGTGCACGAGTTTATATTATATACAGATATGAGTCTGTTATTGGCTGATCACTGTCACATGATACAGGTTATTAGGCGCCAGCTGCTACTTAGCATGTGCACAAGTTTATATTATATACAGATATGAGTCTGTTATTGGCTGATCACTGTCACATGATACAGGTTATGTGGCGCCAGCTGCTACTTAGCATGTGCACGAGTTTATATTATATACAGATATGAGTCTGTTATTGGCTGATCACTGTCACATGATACAGGTTATGTGGCGCCAGCTGCTACTTAGCATGTGCACGAGTTTATATTATATACAGATATGAGTCTGTTATTGGCTGATCACTGTCACATGATACAGGTCATGTGACACCAGCTGCTACTTAGCATGTGCACGAGTTTATATTATATACAGATATGAGTCTGTTATTGGCTGATCACTGTCACATGACACAGGTGCAGAACAAAATGTCAGAAATAAATCTACTGCTCTTTAGAAATCCATAGTACGTTTTATTACATTGTATTTAGGGATGCACCAAAATATCGGCCGCAGAAACATTTTTGGCTATTCCGGTTATTTTTGGTAAAATGTTTGTGTAGCAAGTTTCAAATTTGATGCTAACCTAGAGCTGCTGTTTAAGTTCATTACTTGACTTATTGTTTTCAATATAATGAGTTTTCTAGGACTATTTTTTTTGGATAATTGGTAAAAAAAACCTGTTAAATAGGGCTGCAACTAACGATTATTTTCTTAATCGATTAATCGGCCGATTATTTTTTTGATTAATCGACTAATCGGATAAAAAAAGAATCAATAATAGTTTCCTATATTTTAAATAAAATCCACATAATGAGTGTTACAAATATAAACTTCAGACTAAAACTTTACATTAACACAACTGTTTGTCCAATTTTTAAGCAGCAGAGCACAGTTTTATAATTATACAAAACAAAACCACAAACTGTTTGAAAAGAGGTAGAACTAGAAAGAGTTAGACTATCACTGTTAATAACATTCTGTTATTCACTCTTTCAGAAACTTTGCATTGAAATGCAAAAATGTCAACATGTCCACATGCTTCTGGCTAAGGCTGGTTCTCTGTTTGTAGCTATATTTCCTGCAGCAGAGGAAAAGGCGCTCAGATATCTAGTCCGCTTTAAAAATATCAGATATATACTTATAGAGAAGTTGAATCTGGTACATATTATCAGGATTTATTAAAAATATAAAAAAAAAAAACAAAAAAAAGTCAAAAGCGCTAAGGACTTTATATCAATAACAGGACAAAGCCATACACATTTTTTCCTGGGTTTTTTTTGTGTAAAATTATTGTGTAGCATATTATTGTTTTAAGATATTTTTTTCAAATTTTAGTGAGTTACTTTCAATAAAAGTGTGGGCTTTTCATTAAATAGTCTAATTATGTAAAAAAAATAAAATAAAAAAAATATTTGAAAATCATTAGAAAAAATAAATTTTCGTTATCGGTTTCGGTTTTCGGCAAAGTGCATCCCAGATTTTTGGGTTCTGTTTCGGTCCAGAATTTCCATTTTGGTGCATCACCAATTGTATTGTTAGTTTGCATCTGTTGATTTTGTTATTATATACTTTATGAACATTTTAAATGGGCTGAGCTTGATGAGAGATCATATCTCATTATGTTATCAATCTATGTAAACACAAAGGCTTCCTTTTCTTATCTCTGTCCTAGAAAACAATTAAAAGTTAACATTTTAGAGCCTGTCTCTCCGAATCCCCCCCTTGCAGTGTGATTTAAGACAACTCACTACTGACCAAGAGAATTTAAAGGACTGGGTGTGGAGCACATGAAAAATACAAAATGTAGAGTCTGTTAAGCATTGTACAAATTGGTCACAAGGAGAGGTACCTATCCGGTACTGTAATGTGTTTTATTATGTTGGATCTCAACTGCCGTAAAGTGTGAATGTTTCACTCTTTAATACAGACTATTATTTCAGCATAGGCTGTGATGATTCAGAGTGAGTTTTAATATATAATGAATTGAAGTATGAGTATATATTTGTAGTAATAAGCTACTATTAATGTGTAGCAATATTCCAAACTATAACTGAAAAGGAAGTACAAGAACTTTGAATTAATATTCAGAAATGATAAGCAGTGAATTTCAGTAGTGAGACTTTTGTTTACATAGGGAGCAAGTGAAATGTGGACTAACCACCGTTAAAGCTGATAGTAGTAGTAACCGTCTAATATGTAGTGAGAGAGAACACAGAAACCTGCAGCTGCTGACAGGGGCGTGTCAAGTACACAGGAGTTCCCCTGCTGATGACGTCAGAGCTGTTCCGTAGCGTTACAGTGAACCTGGTTTGTTACAAATGTTATATTGAAACAGAAGTAGCGATATGATAGTATTTGCAGCAAATAGATCAGTTAACTGTGTGAAGCAACTTAAGATTTTATTTTACTTGCGGTTACTCCTTGAAAGTCCCGGTTTGTACTGCTTGCAGGTGTCTGATGAAACAGATCCAATCCTCAGGGTAAAAGTAACTTAGATGAATTAAATCCGTTCACTGGGTAGCAGTTTGTAGGAACAGTTCCTGCTGGTAATTGTAAATCCAATAACTTGTAGTAGCAAATATCTTCAATTCATGAAATAATGCACAGGTTAAGAAATGGATGCATAGAGCTTAGCTGATATGAAGTTAATAACTAAGCACTTGTTTGGGGCGGAGACATGACTTAAATAGAGGTGGAAGGTGAGCTGTAGAAGAAAAAAGGAAAACCAGGAGTGGAATCCTTACACGTCCCCCCCCTCAAGCAAGCTGACCACGGCTGGATGTTTTGGTCTGTGGGGAAAACGTCTATGGAAACGTGCAACAAGCCTCGTAGCATCAATATGAGTATGAGGTTCCCAGGAGTCTTCTTCAGATGAAAATCCTTTCCATCTCACTAGATACTGAAGTTCACCATTACAATATCTTGAATCCAAGAGATCCTGAACTTCATACATGTTTGTGTCCAGGCATACCGGATCAGGAGGAAGGAAAGGAGTAGGAGGGTGTTGACCTGTATAAGGCTTAAGTAAAGAGACATGGAAGGTAGGGTGTATTACCAAATTATCAGGTAGATCCAAGGTAACTGCATTCTCATTTACTATGTGAGTGATCTTGAATGGGCCTATGAATAGACTAGCCAATTTCTTCTTGGGAAGATGTAATTTGATATTTTTTGTTGACAACCACACGAAGTCTCCTACTTCATACTTTGGAGCAACTCTACGTCTTAAGTCATAATACTTTTTCTGAGATGCTTGTGCATGCTGTATGTTTGTAGATAGATGATGGAAGTTTTCTGATAGGCGTTGTAGTAATTCGTCAACAGATGGTGTATTTTCAGAAGAGGAATGCTGAAAATTGAATCTAGGATTGAAACCATAGTTAGCAAAAAAGGGAGAGTAATTGGTGGTACTGTTGATAGTGTTATTGTAGGAAAATTCTGCCATAGCAAGAAAAGATGACCATTTATGTTGATGGTATGAACAGTAGCAACGTAAGTATTGTTCGAGCCATTGGTTCAATCTTTCAGTTTGTCCGTTCGTTTGTGGGTGGAAAGCAGTACTTAGCCGTTGTTCAATTTGCAGACTTGTAGTGAGTGTTTTCCAAAACCTTGAGGTAAATTGGCTACCTCTGTCTGTGAACAAAACAGTCGGTAAACCATGATGCCTTACAATGTTGTTCAGAAACAAATGTGCAGTTTCTGAGGAAGTAGGCAACTTGTGGTAAGCAATGAAATGTGCCATTTTAGTAAAGTGGTCAGTAACGACTAAAATGGTGGTGAAACCAGAGCTTGGCGGTAGTTCTACGATAAAATCCATACCAATGTGAACCCAGGGTGAATTGGGTATGTCCAAAGGCATGAGGAGTCCGTAGGGAGGTCTTCTCTCGGGTTTGGATACTGAGCAAGTAATACACTGCTGAATGTAGAGCTTGATAGAATTTTCCATGGATGGCCACCAGTAAGTTCTGCTTACTAATTCCTTAGTGCGTCTGATACCTACATGACCAAGTAAGGGAGGATCATGGTGTTCTTTAATAATTTGTGCTCTGAGTGGTTCAGGTACGTAAATCTGAGAACCATGATAATATAATCCATCTTTCTTAATTAGGGAGTTCAGAAGTGCTTGTTTTTCCAACCCTAAGGCGGCTTCATAGTCTGGAACTGATATAGATAATGAAGCGAGAAATTTAGTAGGTGGTAGGATACAACTAGGTGTATATTCAGGAATGGGTCTAGGATCTCTGCGGGAGAGTGCATCTGCCTTTCCATTTTTCGATCCTGGTCTATACAAAATCTGGAAATCAAAACGACTGAAGAAGAGGCTCCATCTAACCTGTCTTCCAGATAAAGTTTTGTTGTTCTGTAGAAACTCAAGGTTACGATGGTCTGTATAAATTATGATGGGATGAGATGTACTTTCTAGGAGATGTCTCCAAAATTCCAAAGCTCTTTTGATGGCCAGTAATTCTTTATCCCCTATGGAGTAATTCATTTCTGCAGAGGACATAATTTTTGAGAAGAAGCCGATAGGGAATAGAGGTTCTTTGAGTGTCTTACGTTGTGATAAGACTGCACCGAGTGCATAATCCGAAGAATCCACTTCCAATATATATTGTAGGTCGGGATCAGGATACTTTAAAATAGGAGCTGAGGAAAAGGACTCCTTAAGGAAATTGAAAGCATCAGCAGCTTCTTTCGACCATCTGAACACGCAATTGGAACTAGTAAGTTTGGTAAGAGGTTTCGAAATACTCGAGAAATTTCGGATGAATTTCCTGTAATAATTACTGAATCCGAGGAATTTTTGTAGATCTTTTCTGTTCATAGGAGTTGGCCATGATTTTACTGCCTCAACTTTTCCCTCTTGCATTTGAATGCCTTCAGGGCTGATGGAATAACCCAGGAAATCTATGGTTGTAGTATGAAAAATGCATTTTTCCAGTTTGGCATAAAGTCGGTGAACCTGGAGACGAGATAAAACCCAACTAACGTGTTTGATGTGGTCAGTAGTATTGGAGGAATAAATCAAAATGTCATCTAAATAAACTATGACACAAATATCGAGTAAATCATGAAAAATGTCATTTATAAAGAATTGGAAGGTTGCTGGTGCGTTGGTGAGTCCGAAAGGCATAACTAGGTATTCATACAACCCATATCTTGTTCTAAAAGCCGTGAGCCATTCATCCCCCTCTCTGATGCGTACAAGGTTGTATGCGCCCCTCAGATCCAATTTAGTATAGATAGTAGCATGTCTTAGTCTCTCTATGAGTTCCGGAATGAGTGGCAGTGGGTAGCGATTTTTTATGGTGATCTTATTTAGTTGTCTAAAATCGATAATAGGGCGTAAAGAGTTATCCTTGTTTCGGACAAAAAACATACCAGCACCAGCTGGTGAGACAGAAGGACGAATGAATCCTTTCTTCAAATTCTCATCTAAGTAGCTTTTCAGGTGGTCTAATTCAGATTGACATAGAGGATATAAATGTCCTATGGGTGGAGTTGTACCTGGTTTTAACTCTATGGGGCAGTCATAGGATCGATGAGGTGGAAGTGTTTCAGCCTCTTTTTTACTGAAAACCTCAGCGAAGTGACTGTATTCAATTGGTACAAGAATGTCAGAAGTGGGGTTCAGAGAAAGTAGTGACTGCCTAATACAAGTTTGTTGGCAATATTGTGAGTTTATATGTATGTCTAAAGATTTCCAACTGATCTGAGGTTCATGTAGTTGTAGCCAAGCCAACCCAAGAACAATTAGAAATAATGGAGATGTAATCACATCAAAAGAGAGATGTTCATGATGATTGTTTAATGTTGTGACAGAAAGAGGAATGGTATGATGTGTAATAGGTCCAGAAGAAATCTCAGAGCCATCAACAACACGAAGAGAAATAGGAGACAATTTCTTAATCAGTGGTATTTTATTGATAGAGACTAATGAGCTGTCAATGTAGTTTCCTTGAGCTCCGGTGTCAACGATAGCAGGGACGGAGATCTGTTTACTTGCCCACTGTAAAGACAAAAGTAGAGAACAGTGAAGTGGTTTATTAAGTACTACTTGAGAGGTAAAGTTAGTGCTACACTTACTGTTCTTTTTCTGAGGTATGATAGGGCAGTCCTTAAGACTGTGAGCGGGATCACCACAATACATGCAAAGGCCCCGGGTCTTTCTTCTCATACGTTCATCCGGTGATAGCGGTCCCCTGAAGATGCTGATATCCATAGCTTCAGCTCCGCTGGGACTAGTAGACCTAAGAGTAGGTTGGTTAGGACTGGGAACCTTTTCCTTTTTGTATGGCTGGTCTGAGTATTGTCGTTCGGATCTTCTCTCCCTTAATCTTCTATCGATATGGCTACTTAATTTCATAAGAGCCTCAAGTGTCTCTGGCAATTCTGTTCTGGCTAATTCATCCTTGACTGCATCCGAAAGACCAAGCCTAAATTGATTTCTGAGGGCTATGGCATTCCATTGGGAGTCAATGGAGTACTGTTTGAACTCCGTTATGTAATATTCCACAGGTCTGGAGCCTTGTTTAAGTTTCCTCATTTTGCTCTCAGCTGTAATTTGGAGGTTGGTATCATTATACAATTCATCCATGACGTCAAGAAATGCCGAAAAGGATGATAGGACCGGATTATTAGTTTCGAATAGTGTGTCAGCCCATATACGGGGTTCTCCCCTTAAGTAGCTTATCATGCAGAGAACTTTCACCCTATCATTTGGATAGGTCCTAGGCTTGAGAGAAAAATTAAGAAGGCAAGCATTCTTAAAGTGGCGGTATTGATTTCTGTCTCCTTGAAAATATTCTGGAGGAGCAACAAAGGGTTCAGGAGAGGTCTCTTGGGCTGGTAGCTTAGGATTGATGGAATCTTTTATAACGTTTCTCAAAGTCTCATTTTCCAATTGTAATTCTCTTAGACCCTGGCTGAGTTGGTCTACCCTTTGTGACAGGTTAAAGACAATTTGTGGGAGTTCGGCTGGATCCATAATAAGGGCTTAGTTATTCTGTAATGTGTTTTATTATGTTGGATCTCAACTGCCGTAAAGTGTGAATGTTTCACTCTTTAATACAGACTATTATTTCAGCATAGGCTGTGATGATTCAGAGTGAGTTTTAATATATGATGAATTGAAGTATGAGTATATATTTGTAGTAATAAGCTACTATTAATGTGTAGCAATATTCCAAACTATAACTGAAAAGGAAGTACAAGAACTTTGAATTAATATTCAGGATTGGTAAGCAGTGAATTTCAATATTGTGACCTTTGTTTAAATAGGTAGCAAGAGTTATATGGACTAACCACCGTTAACCTTATTGTAGTAGTAACCGAGTAATATGTAGTGAGAGAGAACACAGAAACCTGCAGCTGCTGACAGGGGCGTGTCAAGTACACAGGAGTTCCCCTGCTGATGACGTCAGAGCTGTTCCGTAGCGTTACAGTGAACCTGGTTTGTTACAAATGTTATATTGAAACAGAAGTAGCGATATGATAGTATTTGCAGCAAATAGATCAGTTAACTGTGTGAAGCAACTTAAGATTTTATTTTACTTGCGGTTACTCCTTGAAAGTCCCGGTTTGTACTGCTTGCAGGTGTCTGATGAAACAGATCCAATCCTCAGGGTAAAAGTAACTTAGATGAATTAAATCCGTTCACTGGGTAGCAGTTTGTAGGAACAGTTCCTGCTGGTAATTGTAAATCCAATAACTTGTAGTAGCAAATATCTTCAATTCATGAAATAATGCACAGGTTAAGAAATGGATGCATAGAGCTTAGCTGATATGAAGTTAATAACTAAGCACTTGTTTGGGGCGGAGACATGACTTAAATAGAGGTGGAAGGTGAGCTGTAGAAGAAAAAAGGAAAACCAGGAGTGGAATCCTTACAGGTACAGAAAGACTACAGATACAGTGTGTAGCTTCATGCGGTCTGTAACAACGGACTATCACACGCATAGTATCTGTGTATGTTTGTACCTGTTACCCTTAGTGATCTACAAGAACTTTAGCTTTTGTTATTAATAAATTGTACATTTACTTTAAGCATTTGTCTGTGTCTGTATCCAGTCTGCCTGGGGTCTGCACAATAAACCTGATTATCTTGAGCTGTTGAAGCTCTAACTAATGTGAGTATTCTGGGTCTGCCTTCCATCTGGGGAGTGAAGATTACACAGTATTATGCTATGATGTGTTTCTTTCTCTTCCTTCTGAGGAACATCGTACGGACTATTTGTATTTGTGGTACTGTCTCCATTAAAGACTCTTTTCATGTCGGATATATTACTACATATTGGTCGGTACTACATATCGGTCTGTATTATTATCACTATTTGTATTTGTGGTATTGTCTCCATTAAAGACTCTTTTCACGTCGGATATATTACTAGATATTGGTCGGTACTACATATTGGTCTGTATTATTATCACTATTTGTATTTGTGGTACTGTCTCCATTAAAGACTCTTTTCATGTCGGATATATTACTACATATTGGTCGGTACTACATATCGGTCTGTATTATTATCACTATTTGTATTTGTGGTATTGTCTCCATTAAAGACTCTTTTCACGTCGGATATATTACTAGATATTGGTCGGTACTACATATTGGTCTGTATTATTATCACTATTTGTGTTTGTGGTATTGTCTCCATTAAAGACTCTTTTCACGTCGGATATATTACTAGATATTGGTCGGTACTACATATTGGTCTGTATTATTATCACTATTTGTGTGTGGTTTTTGTTACACATTTTATTTTTAGTAAATACAAAATGTCTGACAGTGAGGATCTGTAGAAAGTACAATATCAATACTGTAGTATTAGATTTAAATTACATATAAACAACTCTTATTTAACATTTGTGTAGTGCTGCTATTTGATATAAATAATGGAAAAAATGATTATAATATATTTGTAAGGTTGTGGTTTGTCCCACTCATAAATAGATTGTCTACTCCTGAGCTTATACTGTACTTGTAAAGTTCTGGAAAGATAAATATTTACGGTGCAATTGTAACACCCACAGAGCTAACTGTACTAAATGCGTGTGCTGAATCAATAGCACATATGTAATAACCTAATCAGCTGATCTGTATCTTATGAATTGTTATGTGTGCCTTTAATTATACCATACGTACCGTTAATCAGAACCATTATTTATTATTATCTGTCTAAACCATTTAATATACTTTTTACTGACACAGCCAGAGCACTTAGAGATATCAGGTATTGATGTAACTGGAGTGAATAAGGGAACCTTCTTCCTGAGCACAGACATTGGAGCCTGTTATCAGCATGAACTCATATGTGTTAGGTGAGTAAAATAGATATTATGCTGACTTTAATTACTAGGTAAATAGAATAGATCACTCATTAAACAAATATAAACTATTATATTTATATCTGTAGAACATTTGTGTCAACACCGGCTCTCAGATCACCTGCAACTCTACCTTCCCCTACCCTGACCCAACTCATGGAACACCCATGACTACACGTACGCCTACCTTTTTCCCATATGTGGAACACCCAGAACTCCACCAGTAAGTGTTCCCCACCCCAGAACTGCCACTGATTTGTGTGCTTAATTTCACAGTGAGTCTTATTAAACTAATACATTTTTGGCTGATTATATAAATTAAACAACTGCAACCGCAAACTAAGAAGTGTCATAAGATCACTGCTCCTTTAGCCTTTCACAACATCTCACACTAATTATTAGTCTGTGATGATTAAGACATCATATTCTCACCCTACTGGTTGAGCATGAGCCGGGCAGTGCTGTATGTGCATTTGCTTGTGCAATGTTAAATAAGGATGGTAGATGCCACCTATCTTGCCCAGAATACAGATGTACTTGTTCCCTGGCTGAGAACATTATCCACCTGCACCTTATTTAATGAGGCGCTATAAATTGTTTTATTTAGTAATCAGTGGTTTAGTTTATTATGATGTAGAAATGTTTACATTATTTGTCTTTCTTTGTTTAAATTTGTGATTTACAGGTTAATCAGTATAAAAATAAACACAAAACAGAAGCCATTTTATGGAGTGTAAATAAATAATATGATTTGTGTAAGACGATGGATTCCATTTTAAAGAATAAACTTTCTTTATTCCTTTTTCTTTTTATGTAGACAATCACTTGAATAGTTCATACCCATCCTTTACTACAGAAAGCATCAGAATGATACCACAAACTCCAAAAGTCTTAGACACTAATGACTATTCGCAAACATTGGGGATATCAAAACATATATTTAAAGGAGATGGAGAATTGGCAGGAACTGGGCAGCAATCAATATGTACAGAGAGTAATTTAGTCATCAAACAAGAGGACAACATTTATGCCTTATCTAGTGAAATAATTATACCTGAGGATAAACCACACTCATTTACTGGGTTTTCAAAACATTTAAAAGTAGGGGAAAGTCTTAAGTCTAGCCAAATAATTCATACAAATAAGAAACCATTCAAATGTACAGAATGTGAGAAAAGATTCACATGCAATTTGCATCTCCTTGAACACCACACACTTCACACAGTTGTGAAAACTCACACGTGTACAGAATGTGGGAGATGTTTCACATCTAAAGGAAGCCTTATGTATCACAAAAAGACCCACACAGGGGAGAAACCTTTCACATGTAATGAGTGTGGGAGATGTTTCACAACCAAGGGAAATCTCATATATCATGAAAAGACCCACACAGGGGAGAAACCTTTCAGATGTAATGAATGTGGAAGATGTTTCACAACCAAGGGAAATCTCATACCTCATGAAAAGACCCACACAGGGGAGAAACCTTTCACGTGTACAGAGTGTGGAAAAAGATTTACACAAATGAGTAATCTGAGAAAACATGGAAGGAGTCACACAGGAAAAAAACCTTTCACATGTACAGTGTGTGGAAAATGTTTTACATATAACAGTAATCTGAAAACTCATGAAAGGAGTCACACAGGAAAAAAGCCTTTCACATGTACAGAGTGTGGAATAAGTTTTACATATATGAGTAATCTGAAAACTCATGAAAGAAGTCATACAGGAGAAAAGCCTTTCAAATGTACTGAGTGTGGAAAAGGTTTTGCACAAATAAATAGTCTGAAAACTCATGAAAGGATTCACACAGGAGAAAAGCCTTTCACATGTACAGAGTGTGGAAAAGGTTTTACACATAAGAGTTATCTGAAAACTCATGTAAGGATTCACACAGGAGAAAAGCCTTTTAAATGTACAGAGTGTGGAAAAGGTTTTACACAAATAAATGATCTAAAAACTCATGAAAGGATTCACACAGGAGAAAAGCCTTTCACATGTAAAGAGTGTGGAAAAAGGTTTACACAAAAGAGTTATATGAAAACTCATGAAAAGAGTCACACAGGGGAAAAGCCTTTCATATGTACAGAGTGTGGGAAATGTTTTACACAAAAGAGTTATCTGAAAACTCATGAAAGGAGTCACACAGGAGAAAAGCCGTTCACATGTACAGAGTGTGGAAAACGTTTTATACATAAGAGTAGTCTGAGAAAACATGAAAGGATCCACAAGGGAAGAAACCTTTCACATGTTTAGAAAGTGGGAAAAAATGTTTTTATTAAAGTAAGGTATCACAAAACACCAAATATTTACACACAAATAAACTTTATATACACAGTGTACAACCTTTTTACAATTATCCTAAAGAGGACAAACTCTCTAAATAGAAGCATCAAAAAGGATCCTATTGTAAATAATACTTTCTTTTTTTTTTTTTTTTTTTTAATAATACTTTCTAAATCCCAGTTATTAAAGCCCCATATTGGATGTGCTCTCCTGCTGTCCTTTGTTCCTCTAGATATGTGCACCTCAGTTTCTCTCATATCAATGTGATTAGAATTCAAACACCACACAGGAATATACAAATCTGCCCTCATACTGACCAGTTTACACAACCATACACCACCAAAGCACCCCCAGTGTTGTTTATTAATATGTCCGTGTTAGGCGTAGTACGTTTGATTTACATAGGGGAGAAAATAATTATATTTACAGAATAAAGGAGTCTTTACATAAATAGAGTGTTAGAGAATTATATAAACAATAAAATCAGTCTCAAAATATTGACATCTGGGAGATATATTTAATGTGCACATCATGTGGATAAACCTTTTCTTATAGCAATAGATGCTTAGCATTGTACATCTTATATACCAGATGAATTACTGAGGGGGAACTGATTTTATTTAATGAGACACAATGGGCTAGATTACAAGTGGAGCGCTAATTTATCGCACACCTAAAAATGTGCAAATGTGCCCATTTGCGGGTCCGCAGTAAGTTGCCAGCCATTACAAGTGGCTGATTTTTTTGTTACCATGAGCTCTGGTTAATTTTCTAAATGTCCACCAAATGCCCCTAAATGTAAGTGTTTACTTTTCTTTAATAAAAAAAATAGCCGGCTAGATTACGAGTTTTGCGTTAGAGGCTGTGCAATGCGAACGGGCAGTTTTCTCTCACCGTTAACTTACATACAGCACTGGTATTACGGGTTTTTACAAAACTGGCATTAAAAGGCAAGAAGTGAGCATAGAGCAAAATTTAGCTCCAAATCTCACTTCAATACCAGCGCTGCTTAAGTCAGTGGTGAGCAGGTCGTACGTGCTCATGCACAATTTCCCCATAGGAATCAACGGGGAGATCTGGCTGAAAAAAAGTCTAACACCTGCAAAAAAGCAGCGTAAAACTCAGTAACGCAGCCCCATTGATTCCTATGGGGAAATAAAATTTATGTCTACACCTAACACCTAGGGATGGGCGAATGTTTCTAAAAATTCGAAATTTAAAACAAATTTTGATACATTTGTTCGTTAGAATCGAATTTTGAATGTTTCTATAACATTCTATTTTCGAATTTTTGTTTTCAAATTTTTCAATAAAATTCGAAAATATTCTTTCGACTAATATAATGTTTAGCTATGTATTCATTAAATTTCTAAATGTAATATTCGAATTCGAATGCTACATTCGAATTCGAATGTCACATTCGAATTTGAAATAGTATTTCTAGGCTAATACTGTGTTTTAAATGTTATATTCGATTCAAATGTGATATTCGATTCGAATGTGACATTCAAATTCAAAATAGTATTTCTAGTCTAATACTGTGTTTTATAAATGTAATATTCTAATTCGAATGTGACATTCGATTCAAATATGATATTCGATTCCAATGTGACATTCGAAATAGTGTTTCTAGTCTACAATTGTGTTTTATAAATGTAATATTTGAATTTGAATGTGACATTCGAATGTAACATTCGAATTTGAATGTGACATTCAAATTAGAATGTGACTTTCGAAAACTGTAAACAACATTCGAAAATCGATTTTTAAGAATATTCGTTCTTAAGAAAATAATAAACAAATGACAAGATATTTAAATTAATTACACCTAATCTATTAGCCCTATCAAAATAAAAAAAAAAGCCCCCCAAAATAAAAAAAAACCTAGCCTAAACTAAACTACCAATAGCCCTTAAAAGGACCTTTTGCGGGGCATTGCCCCAAAGTAATCAGATCTTTTACCTGTAAAAAAAAATACAAACAACCCCCCAACAGTAAAACCCACCTCCCACACAACCAACCCCCCAAATAAAATACTATCTAAAAAAGCTTAAGCTCCCCATTGCCCTAAAAATGGCTTTTGGATGGGCATTGCCTTAAAACGGCAGTTAGCTCTTTTGAGGCCCAAACCCTAATCTAAAAAATAAAACCCACCAAATACACCCTTAAAAAAACCTAACACTAACCCCCTGAAGATCGACTTACTGTTCTGAAGATCCGACATCCATCCTCAAGGAAGCGGCAGAAGTCTTCATCCAACCAGGCCAAAGTCCTCAGCGAAGCCAGGAGAAGTCTTCATCCAAGCCGTGCGAAGTGGTCCTCCAGACGGGCAGAAGTCTTCATCCAGACGGCATCTTCTATCTTCATCCATCCGTAAATATACATGTATATGCTTTTATATATCTAGATCTAACCCTGCACACTGTGGCTGTGTCTTTTACCTGTCTGCTCAATAAATTAACCACTTTGGAAAGAGTTTTGCAGTTCCTCGTTTTTCTCCTCTCTATCCTATACAGTGTAAATATACATGTATATGCTTTTCTATATATATATATATATATATATATATATATATATATATATATATATATATATATATATATATATATATATATATATATATATATATATATATATATGCACAGTGTAAATATACATGTATATGCTTTTATATATATTAGCGCTGCGGAATTTGTTGGCGCTCTACAAATAACCTATAATAATATACACAGTGTAAATATACTGTATATGCTTTATATATATATATATCTATATATATATATATATACACAGTGTAAATATACATGTATATGCTTTTATATATATATATATATATATATATACACAGAGTAAATACACATGTATATGCTTTTATATATATATATATATATATATATATATATATATATATATATATATATATATATAGTGTAAATACACATGTATATGCTTTTATATATATATATATATATATATACACAGTGTAAATATACATGTATATGCTTTTATATATATATTTATATTTACTGCCATCGCTGCGCGAACTACCCCATGCGCTGCGCTAGTTCTCATGAGAACGAGGCTCATTGGAGCCTATTGGAGCACGCTCTTGTGAGTGCAATGCTTCAGTGCAATGCAAATGTGAGGTTGTGTTGGCATTGCACCTACCCTGTAATACCAGCGCACATTTGAGTGCATTGGTATTATAAATAGGAGCTCAAATAATGCTTAAACTAAAGTGATATTTTGCGCTCCATTTATAATCAGGCGCTGTATCAGTAACCGGTACATACGTGATCATAATCAGTTTAATTTAAATGGCTACTATAACCTACATGTATTCTGGGTATGTAATATGTATGTCATGTGATCATAATCAGTTTAATTTAAATGGCTACTATAACCTACATGTATACTGGGTATGTAATATGTGTGTCATGTGATCATAATCAGTTTAATTTAAATGGCTACTATAACCTACATGTATACTGGGTATGTAATATGTGTGTCATGTGATCATAATCTGTTTCATTTAAATGGCTACTATAACCTACATGTATACTGGGTATGTAATATGTGTGTCATGTGATCATAATCAGTTTAATTTAAATGGCTACTATAACCTACATGTATACTGGGTATGTAATATGTGTGTCATGTGATCATAATCAGTTTAATTTAAATGGCTACTATAACCTACATGTATACTGGGTATGTAATATGTGTGTCATGTGATCATAATCAGTTTAATTTAAATGGCTACTATAACCTACATGTATACTGGGTATGTAATATGTGTGTCATGTGATCATAATCAGTTTAATTTAAATGGCTACTATAACCTACATGTATACTGGGTATGTAATATGTGTGTCATGTGATCATAATCAGTTTAATTTAAATGGCTACTATAACCTACATGTATACTGGGTATGTAATATGTGTGTCACGTGATCATAATCAGTTAATTTAAATGGCTACTATAACCTACATGTATACTGGGTATGTAATATGTGTGTCATGTGATCATAATCAGTTTAATTTAAATGGCTACTATAACCTACATGTATACTGGGTATGTAATATGTGAGTCATGTTCTGTAACTTGATATTATGTCTGTTAGATGTTTTCATGTTAGTTAGAAGCCACAAGAACTGATAATAGCACATACTGTATATATAAAGGGAACATTATATGTCTGATAAATCCCTTTGTATCAAAAGTGATTGTAATCCAGACCAGTATTTTATTAAACTTCACTTCTGTTATCAAATTTACTTTGTTCTCTGGGTATCCTTTGCTAAAAAGAATATGCATATATTCCCAGCAGCAGAAAGTTGGAGCTGACTGCTGATTGGTGGCTACACACATGACTCTTGCCATTGGCTCACCAGTTATGCTCAGCTAGCTCCCAGTAGTACATTGCTGCTGTAAAGCTGACTTCAACTATGTGTTTAATCTCTTTGCAGGAGTTAAATCATAGTTATATACAATCAGTGGTACAATAATAAACTGATCTAATATATTTTTTAATTAATAACAGAAATAATTAATACAAATTGTATTCTATAAAAAAAGAAGGATCCTATGCACGTCCAGAAAGGGAGGCAATTCAACTTCAGATTAAAAGTGTAAAAATATCTTTATTGTATTACTCCATAGGATAAAACGTTCAGAACAGTCTTAGCAAAGAGAAAGTAAGAGATAGTAAGTAAGAGATAGTAAGTAAGTAAGAGATAGTGAGATAGTAAGTAAGTAAGAGATAGTAAGTAAGAGATAGTAAGTAAGTAAGAGATAGTAAGTAAGAGATAGTAAGTAAGTAAGTAAGTAAGAGATAGTAAGTAAGTAAGTAAGTAAGTAAGAGATAGTAATTAAGAGATAGTAAGTAAGTAAGTAATTAAGAGATAGTAAGTAAGTAAGTAAGAGATAGTAAGTAAGTAAGTAATTAAGAGATAGTAAGTAAGTAAGTAAGAGATAGTAAGTAAGTAAGAGATAGTAAGTAAGTAAGTAAGAGATAGTCACTTACTTACTATCTCTTACTTACTTACTATCTCTTACTTTCTCTTTGCTGAGACTGTTTTGAACGTTTTATCCTATGGAGTAATACAATAAAGATATTTTTACACTTTTAATCTGAATTTGAAGTTGAATTGCCTCCCGTTCTGGACATGCATAGGATCCTTCTTTTTTTACATTTTACTGTGGAATACGGGGATTCCACTTCCTCTGGCACGTCCCGGCCAACACGGGCTCCAGCTGACCCTGACGTCATCGTTGCATGTGGAGGAGGAGTGTTTAGTTGTGAGAGGCTGAGCGGTGTGGGTAGGAGATGCTGAGGAGGATGCATCCGGATTCTGTGTAAACTGAATTATCGGCGACCAGTGATCATACAGAACTGTGAGTAAACTAATCGTACAGCTATATACAAGTGAACTATTTGTTTGCCCATACCGCAACTTGGGACATTGCTCTGAATTGTACTAAGTTTAATGGCTGACAAGCTGACTGTACATGAATGATATATAACACGCTGGGCTAACGGCTACTATGTTTCAACAGTAGAGGTTCATTGAACCCACTTGGAGTACTGTTTGTTTCTATACGACGTCAATACATTGCCGGAATAGTTCCTACATTAGCAAGTCTGCCGTATATTGTAAATAGTGCTGCTGAAGTCATGATAACTAATCTGGTGTGTTAAATAACGCTGACTTTATAACCTGGGTATATACGAGCACAACTAATTAAGCTTATATATATACACCTTGTTCCCTCCTACACCACATGTTGTGAAGGTGACTGCCTCTGGCTATTGAGCCGTTAGCAGAACAAATCAGATCGGACCCGCACATGGTTGGGACCACCCTATGCGGCTCCAAACACAATATTGCCCTGTTTGCTGACGACATTACCCTCTTCTGGTCGGACCTCTCGACTTCTCTTCCCAGACTTCTACAAATAGTTAAGGAATTTAACGCCCATTCTCATTATAAATTAAACGTTTCTAAAATGGAGATTTACACCCAAGCCTACCCACACTCGGCTCTAGCTCCCCTAAAAGCCAAATACCCTTTCCGATGGTCAGAAATGTTCGTGACGCATTTAGGTGTCAAACTTTCCAATGATTTCCCTCGGATTGTCAGAGATAACTATCTTCCTTTGCTATCGGAGCTTCGCTCCCTTAGCAAGAGTTGGAATCTCTCGCATGTCTCATGGATGGGACGGATTGCAGCTCTGAAGATGTCCTTCCTTCCCCATATTACTTATTTATTTCGGTGTCTACCTATCAGAGTTCCTAGACAAATCCTCCTACAGTTCCAGAGTGAATTCACAAAGCATATCTGGCACGGAAAACCCCCAAGAGTGGCACAGAAAGTCTTGCAATTGCCCAGACAGAGAGGGGGTTTGGGCTCCCCCTCGATAGTAAGATACTACGAGGGGGCGATGCTCACCCATGTCTCACAATGGGGGGTCAGGCAGGCTACGTGCAAATGGCGCTCCATTGAACAGGCCTCGTTGCCCCACAACCTAACCTTACGGGATCTCATCTGGACGCCCACACATTGTCGCAGAGGGTTAACTTTGACAAATCCTGTCATTCGTGAATGCCTGCTATTCTGGGATAAAATCCGCCATTCTAGACATGTCACTCCCCACCCATCTCCTATTACCTCAATTCCTGGCCTGCTGGCAGGCCTACAGGATTCCCACCCACTGAAATGGGTCCAAGTTGGAATTAATGTGGTTTCGGACCTCTGGCTTCCGTCACCAGAGAGTGGATTCCGATCCCTTCTTCAGTTGGGGACAGATGTGGCCTTACCCCATTTTCTAAAATTCGAACATCATAGAATCAAAAACTTCTTGATCTCTTGGGGTTTCAAGCCCCAGCTGGCCCGTCCACTGACACCATGGGAGGCCACCTGGACCCAGGGGAACAGGCTCTATCGACCTCTTTCTAGACACTATACCTTGTTAGACCCTCACTCAGATTCGTATGCTACTCCCCACCTCGCAAAGTGGGAATCCCTACTTGAGAAATCATATACGGAAGAAATTTGGAGATACACTCTTGAGCGTACTAAAAAGGCCATACATTGCACAACCCTATTTGAGACTTATTACAAGCTGCTGGCTCATTGGTACTATGTACCCACCAGATTGGCTAAAATATTTACAGATGCGTCACCTTATTGTTGGAGAGGTTGTGGTCAGAGAGGCGACTCTTTACACATTTGGTGGGAATGCCCCAAAATTCGCCCTCTATGGGCTAGATGTTTTAGAGTCCTCTCCAAACTGTGTGTTTCGCTTCGTATCTCGCCGGCAGTTGCCCTCTTACATGTAGGTGTCCATGCTATTCCCAAGCACCATGCGTATATTAGCATTTACCTCTTTATGTCCATTAAGCACCTAATAGCTTGCGACTGGACCTAGCTGGACAAGGGTCTGCTCTTATATGGCCTATATTTATACCATGGAAAAAGATATATTCTATAAACTGGGTAACTCTGACCTTTTTGAGCTCACTTGGGCTGACTGGAAAGACGAATACGACACAACCTGGAAACCTAATGTCCTGACCCCCTGCTAGCCTCCCACGGATGACATAAGGCCTTACCTTAGGATATGCCCTTCTAGTTTTGGGGGGTTTACACGTCATCCCTTCCCAGGACCAACCACTCCCCCCCTGCCCTCTTCTATCCTGCTCCTGAACATCCCCCCCCTTCCCCCTCCCCCCCCCCTTCCTTCCTGGTTTGGAGACCTGGGAGTCTCCCTCATATGAGTGTTATGACTGTTCCGATCAGCCAATAGAATACGAGCTCAATCTGATTGGCTGATCGGATCAGCCAATCGGATTGAACTTGATTCTGATTGGCTGATTCCATCAGCCAATCAGAATTTTCCTACCTTAATTCCGATTGGCTGATAGAATCCTATCAGCCAATCGGAATTCGAGGGACGCCATCTTGGATGACGTCCCTTAAAGGAACCGTCATTCTTCAGTTGGACGTCGTCGGAAGAAGATTAATCCGCGCTGGAGGTCTTCACGATGGAGCCGTTCCTCATCGGATGAAGATAGAAGATGCCGCTTGGATCAAGATGGTTGCCTGGTCTGGATCGCCTCTTCTTCCCGGATAGGATGAAGACTTTGGAGCCTCTTCTGGACCTCTTCAGCCGCAGGATTATGGATCGCCAGCCCCCGCTTGGGTTAGATGAAGATTTTGGAGCCAGGACCGATCGGTGATACCCGGCGAGGTGAAGATAAGGTAGGAAGATCTTCAGGGGCTTAGTGTTAGGTTTATTTAAGGGGGGTTTGGGTTAGATTAGGGGTATGTGGGTGGTGGGTTGTAATGTTGGGGGGGGTATTGTATGTGTTTTTTTTCCAGGCAAAGGAGCTGAATTCTTTGGGGCATGCCCCGCAAAGGGCCCTTTTCAGGGCTGGTAAGGTAAAAGAGCTTTGAACATTTTTAATTTAGAATAGGGTAGGGCATTTTTTTATTTAGGGGGTTTTTGTAATTTTATTAGGGGGCTTAGAGTAGGTGTAATTAGTTTAAAATTGTTGTAATATTTTTCTAATGTTTGTAAATATTTTTTTATTTTTTGTAACTTAGTTCTTTTTTATTTTTTGTACTTTAGTTAGTTTATTTAATTGTAGTTATTTGTAGGTATTGTATTTAATTAATGTATTGATAGTGTAGTGTTAGGTTTAATTGTAACTTAGGTTAGGATTTATTTTACAGGTAATTTTTTAATTATTTTAACTATTTTAGCTATTAAATAGTTCTTAACTATTTAATAGCTATTGTACCTGGTTAAAATAAATACAAAGTTACCTGTAAAATAAATATAAATCCTAAAATAGCTATAATATAATTATAATTTATATTGTAGCTATATTAGGGTTTATTTTACAGGTAAGTATTTAGCTTTAAATAGGAATAATTTATTTAATAAGAGTTAATTTATTTCGTTAGATTTAAATTATATTTAACTTAGGGGGGTGTTAGTGTTAGGGTTAGACTTAGCTTTAGGGGTTAATCCATTTATTACAGTAGCGGAGAGATTCGGTCGGCAGATTAGGGGTTAATAATTGAAGTTAGGTGTCGGCGATGTTAGGGAGGGCAGATTAGGGGTTAATACTATTTATTATAGGGTTATTGAGGCGGGAGTGAGGCGGATTAGGGGTTAATAACTTTATTATAGTAGCGGTGCATTCCGCTCGGCAGATTAGGGGTTAATAAGTGTAGGTATTAGGAGGCAACGTTGAGGGGGGCAGATTAGGGGTTAATAAATATAATATAGGGGTCGGCGGTGTTAGGGGCAGCAGATTAGGGGTACATAAGGATAACGTAGGTGGCGGTCGGCAGATTAGGGGTTAAAAAAAATGAATCGAGTGGCGGCGATGTGGGGGGACCTCGGTTTAGGGGTGCATAGGTAGTTTATGGGTGTTAGTGTACTTTAGAGCACAGTAGTTAAGAGCTTTATAAACCGGCGTTAGCCCATAAAGCTCTTAACTACTGACTTTTTTTTTCTGCGGCTGGAGTTTTGTCGTTAGATTTCTAACGCTCACTTCAGCCACGACTCTAAATACCGGCGTTAGAAAGATCCCATTGAAAAGATAGGATATGCAAATGACGTAAGGGGATCTGCGGTATGGAAAAGTCGCGGCTGGAAAGTGAGCGTTAGGCCCTTTAATGACTGACTCTAAATACCGGCGGTAGCCCAAAACCAGCGTTAGGAGCCTCTAACGCTGGTTTTGACGGCTACCGCCCAACTCTAAATCTAAGCCACAGTGACTAATAATGCAATAAACACATAGAAATAACTTCACTCACTCACTATTTATTGTCTAATAGTATTGTTATATCAGCTGTGTGCCGGGATATTATCTGTGTGTCACAAACTTACAGTGACTAATAATGCAATAAACACATAGAGATAACTTCACTGACTCAATATTTAATGTCTAATAGTATTATTATATCAGCTGTGTGCCGGGATATTATCTGTGTGTCACAGACGTACAGTGACTAATAATGCAATAAACACATAAAAATAACTTCACTCACTCACTATTTATGTATGCCGGGAAATTAGACGTACAGGCCTAGATTTGGAGTTCGGCGGTAAAAGGGCTGTTAACGCTCCGCGGGCTTTTTTCTGGCCGCACCATAAAATTAACTCTGGTATCGAGAGTTTAATCAAATGCTGCGTTAGGCTCCAAAAAAGGAGCGTAGAGCATTTTTACCGCAAATGCAACTCTCGATACCAGAGTTGCTTACGGACGCGGCCGGCCTCAAAAACGTGCTCGTGCACGATTCCCCCATAGGAAACAATGGGGCTGTTTGAGCTGAAAAAAAACCTAACACCTGCAAAAAAGCAGCGTTCAGCTCCTAACGCAGCCCCATTGTTTCCTATGGGGAAACACTTCCTACGTCTGCACCTAACACTCTAACATGTACCCCGAGTCTAAACACCCCTAACCTTACACTTATTAACCCCTAATCTGCCGCCCCCGCTATCGCTGACCCCTGCATATTTTTTTTAACCCCTAATCTGCCGCTCCGTAAACCGCCGCAACCTACGTTATCCCTATGTACCCCTAATCTGCTGCCCCTAACACCGCCGACCCCTATATTATATTTATTAACCCCTAATCTGCCCCCCTCAACGTCGCCAACACCTGCCTACACTTATTAACCCCTAATCTGCCGAGCGGACCTGAGCGCTACTATAATAAAGTTATTAACCCCTAATCCGCCTCACTAACCCTATCATAAATAGTATTAACCCCTAATCTGCCCTCCCTAACATCGCCGACACCTAACTTCAATTATTAACCCCTAATCTGCCGACCGGAGCTCACCGCTATTCTAATAAATGTATTAACCCCTAAAGCTAAGTCTAACCCTAACACTAACACCCCCCTAAGTTAAATATATTTTTTATCTAACGAAATAAATTAACTCTTATTAAATAACTTATTCCTATTTAAAGCTAAATACTTACCTGTAAAATACATCCTAATATAGCTACAATATAAATTATAATTATATTATAGCTATTTTAGGATTAATATTTATTTTACAGGTAACTTTGTAATTATTTTAACCAGGTACAATAGCTATTAAATAGTTAAGAACTATTTAATAGTTACCTAGTTAAAATAATAACAAAATTACCTGTAAAATAAGTCCTAACCTAAGATATAATTAAACCTAACACTACCCTATCAATAAAATAATTAAATAAACTACCTACAATTACCTACAATTAACCTAACACTACACTATCAATAAATTAATTAAATACAATTCCTACAAATAAATACAATTAAATAAACTAGCTAAAGTACAAAAAATAAAAAAGAACTAAGTTACAGAAAATAAAAAAATATTTACAAACATAAGAAAAATATTACAACAATTTTAAACTAATTACACCTACTCTAAGCCCCCTAATAAAATAACAAAGCCCCCAAAATAAAAAATTCCCTACCCTATTCTAAATTAAAAAAGTTACAAGCTCTTTTACCTTACCAGCCCTGAACAGGGCCCTTTGCGGGGCATGCCCCAAGAATTTCAGCTCTTTTGCCTGTAAAAAAAAACATACAATACCCCCCCCCAACATTACAACCCACCACCCACATACCCCTAATCTAACCCAAACCCCCCTTAAATAAACCTAACACTAAGCCCCTGAAGATCTTCCTACCTTGTCTTCACCATCCAGGTATCACCGATCCGTCCTGGCTCCAAGATCTTCATCCAACCCAAGCGGGGGTTGGCGATCCATAATCCGGTCCAGAAGAGGCTCCAAAGTCTTCCTCCTATCCGGCAAGAAGAGGACATCCGGACCGGCAAACATCTTCTCCAAGCGGCATCTTCGATCTTCTTCCATCCGGAGCGAAGCGGCAGGATCCTGAAGACATCCAGCGCGGAACATCCATCCGGACCGACGACTGAACGACGAATGACTGTTCCTTTAAGGGACGTCATCCAAGATGGCGTCCCTCGAATTCCGATTGGCTGATAGGATTCTATCAGCCAATCGGAATTAAGGTAGGAATTTTCTGATTGGCTGATGGAATCAGCCAATCAGAATCTAGTTCAATCCGATTGGCCGATCCAATCAGCCAATCAGATTGAGCTCGCATTCTATTGGCTGATCGGAACAGCCAATAGAATGCGAGCTCAATCTGATTGGCTGATTGGATCAGCCAATCGGATTGAACTTGATTCTGATTGGCTGATTCCATCAGCCAATCAGAAAATTCCTACCTTAATTCCGATTGGCTGATAGAATCCTATCAGCCAATCGGAATTCGAGGGACGCCATCTTGGATGACGTCCCTTAAAGGAACAGTCATTCGTCGTTCAGTCGTCGGTCCGGATGGATGTTCCGCGCTGGATGTCTTCAGGATCCTGCCGCTTCGCTCCGAATGGAAGAAGATCGAAGATGCCGCTTGGAGAAGATGTTTGCCGGTCCGGATGTCCTCTTCTTGCCGGATAGGAGGAAGACTTTGGAGCCTCTTCTGGACCGGATTATGGATCGCCAACCCCCGCTTGGGTTGGATGAAGATCTTGGAGCCAGGACGGATCGGTGATACCTGGATGGTGAAGACAAGGTAGGAAGATCTTCAGGGGCTTAGTGTTAGGTTTATTTAAGGGGGGTTTGGGTTAGATTAGGGGTATGTGGGTGGTGGGTTGTAATGTTGGGGGGGGGTATTGTATGTTTTTTTTTACAGGCAAAAGAGCTGAAATTCTTGGGGCATGCCCCGCAAAGGGCCCTGTTCAGGGCTGGTAAGGTAAAAGAGCTTGTAACTTTTTTAATTTAGAATAGGGTAGGGAATTTTTTATTTTGGGGGGCTTTGTTATTTTATTAGGGGGCTTAGAGTAGGTGTAATTAGTTTAAAATTGTTGTAATATTTTTCTTATGTTTGTAAATATTTTTTTATTTTCTGTAACTTAGTTCTTTTTTATTTTTTGTACTTTAGCTAGTTTATTTAATTGTATTTATTTGTAGGAATTGTATTTAATTAATTTATTGATAGTGTAGTGTTAGGTTAATTGTAGGTAATTGTAGGTAGTTTATTTAATTATTTTATTGATAGGGTAGTGTTAGGTTTAATTATATCTTAGGTTAGGACTTATTTTACAGGTAATTTTGTTATTATTTTAACTAGGTAACTATTAAATAGTTCTTAACTATTTAATAGCTATTGTACCTGGTTAAAATAATTACAAAGTTACCTGTAAAATAAATATTAATCCTAAAATAGCTATAATATAATTATAATTTATATTGTAGCTATATTAGGATGTATTTTACAGGTAAGTATTTAGCTTTAAATAGGAATAAGTTATTTAATAAGAGTTAATTTATTTCGTTAGATAAAAAATATATTTAACTTAGGGGGGTGTTAGTGTTAGGGTTAGACTTAGCTTTAGGGGTTAATACATTTATTAGAATAGCGGTGAGCTCCGGTCGGCAGATTAGGGGTTAATAATTGAAGTTAGGTGTCGGCGATGTTAGGGAGGGCAGATTAGGGGTTAATACTATTTATGATAGGGTTAGTGAGGCGGATTAGGGGTTAATAACTTTATTATAGTAGCGCTCAGGTCCGCTCGGCCGATTAGGGGTTAATAAGTGTAGGCAGGTGTCGGCGACGTTGAGGGGGGCAGATTAGGGGTTAATAAATATAATATAGGGGTCGGCGATGTTAGGGGCAGCAGATTAGGGGTACATAGGGATAACGTAGGTGGCGGCGATTTGCGGTCGGAAGATTAGGGGTTAATTATTTTAAGTAGCTGGCGGCGACGTTGTGGGGGGCAAGTTAGGGTTTAATAAATGTAATACAGGGGTCGGCGGGGTTAAGGGCAGCAGATTAGGGGTACATAAGTATAACGTAGGTGGCGGTCGGCAGATTAGGGGTTAAAAATTTTAATCGAGTGGCGGCGGTGTGGGGGGACCTCGGTTTAGGGGTACATAGGTAGTTTATGGGTGTTAGTGTACTTTAGGGTACAGTAGTTAAGAGCTTTATAAACCGGCGTTAGCCAGAAAGCTCTTAGCTCCTGCTATTTTCAGGCGGCTGGAATCTTGTCGTTAGAGCTCTAACGCTCACTTCAGAAACGACTCTAAATACCAGCGTTAGAAAGATCCCATTGAAAAGATAGGCTACGCAAATGGCGTAGGGGGATCTGCGGTATGGAAAAGTCGCGGCTGAAAAGTGAGCGTTAGACCCTTTAATCACTGACTCCAAATACCAGCGGGCGGACAAAACCAGCGTTAGGAGCCTCTAACGCTGGTTTTGACGGCTACCGCCGAACTCCAAATCTAGGCCACAGTGACTAATAATGCAATAAACACATAGAAATAACTTCACTCACTCACTATTTAATGTCTAATAGTATTATTATATCAGCTGTGTGCCGGGATATTATCTGTGTGTCACAGACGTACAGTGACTAATAATGCAATAAACACGTAGAGGTAACTTCACTCACTCACTATTTAATGTCTAATAGTATTATTATATCAGCTGTGTGCCGGGATATTATCTGTGTGTCACAGACGTACAGTGACTAATAATGCAATAAACACATAGAAATAACTTCACTCACTCACTATTTAATGTCTAATAGTATTGTTATATCAGCTGTGTGCCGGGATATTATCTGTGTGTCACAGACGTACAGTGACTAATAATCCAATAAACACATAGAAATAAGTTCACTCACTCACTATTTAATGTCTAATAGTATTGTTATATCAGCTGTGTGCCGGGATATTATCTGTGTGTCACAGACGTACAGTGACTAATAATGCAATAAACACATAGAAATAACTTCACTCACTATTTAATGTCTAATATTATTGTTATATGAGCTGTGTGCCAGGATATTATCTGTGTGTCACAAACGTACAGTGACTAATAATGCAATAAACACATGGAAATAACTTCACTCACTCACTATTTAATGTCTAATAGTATTGTTATATCAGCTGTGTGCCGGGATATTATCTGTGTGTCACAAACGTACAGTGACTAATAATGCAATAAACACATAGAAATAACTTCACTCACTCACTATTTATTGTCTAATAGTATTGTTATATAAGCTGTATGCCAGGAAATTAGACGTACAGTGACTAATAATGCAATAAACACATAGAAATAACTTCACTCACTCACTATTTAATGTCTAATAGTATTATTATATCAGCTGTGTGCCGGGATATTATCTGTGTGTCACAGACGTACAGTGACTAATAATGCAATAAACACATAGAGGTAACTTCACTCACTCACTATTTAATGTCTAATAGTATTGTTATATCAGCTGTGTGCCGGGATATTATCTGTGTGTCACAGACGTACAGTGACTAATAATGCAATAAACACATAGAAATAACTTCACTCACTCACTATTTAATGTCTAATAGTATTGTTATATCAGCTGTGTGCCGGGATATTATCTGTGTGTCACAGACGTACAGTGACTAATAATGCAATAAACACATAGAAATAACTTCACTCACTATTTAATGTCTAATAGTATTGTTATATCAGCTGTGTGCCGGGATATTATCTGTGTGTCACAGACGTACAGTGACTAATAATGCAATAAACACATAGAAATAACTTCACTCACTCACTATTTAATGTCTAATATTATTATTATATCAGCTGTGTGCCGGGATATTATCTGTGTGTCACATACGTACAGTGACTAATAATGCAATAAACACACAGAAATAACTTCACTCACTATTTAATGTCTAATAGTATTGTTATATCAGCTGTGTGCCGGGATATTATCTTTGTGTCACAGACGTACAGTGACTAATAATGCAATAAACACACAGAAATAACTTCACTCACTCACTATTTAATGTCTAATAGAATTGTTATATTAGCTGTGTGCCGGATATTATCTGTGTGTCACAGACGTACAGTGTCTAATAATGCAATAAACACATAGAAATAACTTCACTGACTCACTATTTAATGTCTAATAGTATTGTTATATCAGCTGTGTGCCGGGATATTATCTGTGTGTCACAAACGTACAGTGACTAATAATGCAATAAACACATAGAAATAACTTCACTGACTCACTATTTAATGTCTAATAGTATTGTTATATCAGCTGTGTGTCGGGATATTATCTGTGTGTCACAGACGTACAGTGACTAATAGTGCAATAAACACATAGAAGTAATGTCACTCACTCACTATTTAATGTCTAATAGTATTGTTATATTAGCTGTGTGCCGGGGTATTATCTGTGTGTCACAGACGTACAGTGATTAATAATGCAATAAACACATAGAGGTAACTTCACGGACTCACTATTTAATATCTAATAGTATTGCTATATCAGCTGTGTGCCGGGATATTATCTGTGTGTCACAAACTTACAGTGACTAATAATGCAATAAACACATAGAGATAACTTCACTGACTCACTATTTAATGTCTAATAGTATTATTATATCAGCTGTGTGCCGGGATATTATCTGTGTGTCACAGACGTACAGTGACTAATAATGCAATAAACACATAAAAATAACTTCACTCACTCACTATTTATGTATGCCGGGAAATTAGACGTACAGTGACTAATAATGCAATAAACACATAGAAATAACTTCACTCACTCACTATTTAATGTCTAATAGTATTATTATATCAGCTGTGTGCCGGGATATTATCTGTGTGTCACAGACGTACAGTGACTAATAATGCAATAAACACGTAGAGGTAACTTCACTCACTCACTATTTAATGTCTAATAGTATTATTATATCAGCTGTGTGCCGGGATATTATCTGTGTGTCACAGACGTACAGTGACTAATAATGCAATAAACACATAGAAATAAGTTCACTCACTCACTATTTAATGTCTAATAGTATTGTTATATCAGCTGTGTGCCGGGATATTATCTGTGTGTCACAGACGTACAGTGACTAATAATGCAATAAACACATAGAAATAACTTCACTCACTATTTAATGTCTAATATTATTGTTATATGAGCTGTGTGCCAGGATATTATCTGTGTGTCACAAACGTACAGTGACTAATAATGCAATAAACACATGGAAATAACTTCACTCACTCACTATTTAATGTCTAATAGTATTGTTATATCAGCTGTGTGCCGGGATATTATCTGTGTGTCACAAATGTACAGTGACTAATAATGCAATAAACACATAGAAATAACTTCACTCACTCACTATTTATTGTCTAATAGTATTGTTATATAAGCTGTATGCCGGGAAATTAGACGTACAGTGACTAATAATGCAATAAACACATAGAAATAACTTCACTCACTCACTATTTAATGTCTAATAGTATTATTATATCAGCTGTGTGCCGGGATATTATCTGTGTGTCACAGACGTACAGTGACTAATAATGCAATAAACACATAGAGGTAACTTCACTCACTCACTATTTAATGTCTAATAGTATTGTTATATCAGCTGTGTGCCGGGATATTATCTGTGTGTCACAGACGTACAGTGACTAATAATGCAATAAACACATAGAAATAACTTCACTCACTCACTATTTAATGTCTAATAGTATTGTTATATCAGCTGTGTGCCGGGATATTATCTGTGTGTCACAGACGTACAGTGACTAATAATGCAATAAACACATAGAAATAACTTCACTCACTATTTAATGTCTAATAGTATTGTTATATCAGCTGTGTGCCGGGATATTATCTGTGTGTCACAAACGTACAGTGACTAATAATGCAATAAACACATAGAAATAACTTCACTCACTCACTATTTAATGTCTAATATTATTATTATATCAGCTGTGTGCCGGGATATTATCTGTGTGTCACATACGTACAGTGACTAATAATGCAATAAACACACAGAAATAACTTCACTCACTATTTAATGTCTAATAGTATTGTTATATCAGCTGTGTGCCGGGATATTATCTTTGTGTCACAGACGTACAGTGACTAATAATGCAATAAACACACAGAAATAACTTCACTCACTCACTATTTAATGTCTAATAGAATTGTTATATTAGCTGTGTGCCGGATATTATCTGTGTGTCACAGACGTACAGTGTCTAATAATGCAATAAACACATAGAAATAACTTCACTGACTCACTATTTAATGTCTAATAGTATTGTTATATCAGCTGTGTGCCGGGATATTATCTGTGTGTCACAAACGTACAGTGACTAATAATGCAATAAACACATAGAAATAACTTCACTGACTCACTATTTAATGTCTAATAGTATTGTTATATCAGCTGTGTGCCGGGATATTATCTGTGTGTCACAGACGTACAGTGACTAATAGTGCAATAAACACATAGAAGTAACGTCACTCACTCACTATTTAATGTCTAATAGTATTGTTATATTAGCTGTGTGCCGGGGTATTATCTGTGTGTCACAGACGTACAGTGATTAATAATGCAATAAACACATAGAGGTAACTTCACGGACTCACTATTTAATATCTAATAGTATTGCTATATCAGCTGTGTGCCGGGATATTATCTGTGTGTCACAGACGTACAGTGACTAATAATACAATAAACACATAGAGGTAACTTCACGGACTCACTATTTAATGTCTAATAGTATTGTTATATCAGTTGTGTGCCGGGATATTAACTGTGTGTCACAGACGTACATTGACTAATAATGCAATAAACACATAGAAATAACTTTACTGACTTACTATTTAATGTCTAATAGTATTGTTATATCAGCTGTGTGCCGGGATATTATCTGTGTGTCACAGACGTACATTGACTAATAATGCAATAAACACATAGAAATAACTTTACTGACTTACTATTCCCTTTTTCCTCCGGTTAAATTATAGATCCGTATGCAGAAACAGCGTCCCACTCGCTTGTGCTATTAGTCACTTCCGGTCATGGCGAGTTTCCTGTGTAGCTTTAGGTTTCCTCCGGCAGCTGCACGCTAACACTTCAGTGGTACAAAGGGTCCCCACTGTTACAGTGATTCCTCTATTCACTACATATAAACTGTAATAAACAAACAGCAGGGAACAGTCCTATGGATTAAGGCGGCTTTATTAGAAAGATGCAGCATTATCATGACCTCTTATTGTGACTTCATCAGAGATGTCTGACAAAGTGCTTGATGAGCGAAACGCGTAAGAATGGTCCTGATAATGCTGCCTTCTTTCTAATAAAGTAGCTGTAATCCATAGGGTTGTTCTCTGTCATTTGCTTTATTTATTACATTAACCTCCATTATTTATTTTGCCTCATTTTCCTGTAATTTAAGCCTAAAAATTGTGTTTTTTCAGTCCTGAAAATTGAAAGTGCACATAGCAGCATCACATATCTGTCCCTAATTGTCCTCAGCAGAAAAGATCAGTTTACAAACTGCAGAATGGGTAGAGGCTGTTCATTGAAAACATATGCAGCAAACACAGTTTACATTTTTCTCCAGTAACATATGGGGGCCCATTTATCAAGCTCTGTACAGAGCTTGAAAGGCCGTGTTTCTGGCGAGCCTTCTGAGAAGGCGGACAGAACTCGCCACAAATCAACCCGATCGGGTTGATTGACACCCCCTTATACAAGAGCTGCTGGTGCAATGCTGAATGCGGAGAGCGTATTGCTCTCTGCATTCAGCAATGTCTGTTGGACATTATCCACTGAACAGGCATTTTAGTCAATCAGTGCTGACTCATAAATAACCCCATGGGAGCGAGTGCAATGTTATCTATATGGTCCACATGAACTAGCACTGTAACAAAAGCGTTGTCCTGTAAGACAGGAGAGAAAAAGGCACCTGATGTTGTAATATAAAGTGCAAACGGTGGGGAAAAACAATGAGTACAGCTGTATACTCACAAGCGAAGATGCACATCCAGTGCAATAATCAACAAACTGAGGCTTCAGAGCTGCTCGGCTAACTCAATCAACCTGGGAAGACAGCTGGGCTGTGGTAGGTCTACTAGAATCCAACTGGTGGGAAGTAACCCATAAGCCAATGATACAAGAGCAAGGCACAGATAAAAAGATTTATTTTAAAACAGGTTAAAAGATTTATTTTAAAACAGGTTAAAAGATTTATTTTAAAACAGGTAACCACTGTATTTTAATCTGTTTTAAAATAAATCTTTTTAACTGTGCCTTGCTCTTGAATCATTGGCTTATGGGTTACTTCCGACCAGTTGGATTCTAGTAGACCTACCACAGCCCAGCTGTCTTCCCAGGTTGATTGAGTTAGCTGAGTGGCTCTGAAGCCTCGGTTTGTTGATTATTGCACTGCATGTGCATCTTCGCTTGTGAGTATGCAGCTGTACTCATTGGTTTTCCCCACCAAGGTTTTTAGAGGTCTCTGAGTTTTTTTACTTAGCCTTGAGCAACAACCACCCACATTGTGAGATCTATCAATACTATTAAACACCATATTAAAATAACCAGTGACAATTAAGTTGGAATTAGCATGTTGTACTAATTTATTTTTAAGATGTCCCCAAAAGGGCTCATCCATATTATTGGACCCATATACATTACAAAAGGTAAGTAACCTATTTCCACTGCTTATATTTAAAATAATAAATCGCACCTTAGATCCAATTCCTGATATGTAATTTGATATTCTATCCCCCCCCCCCTAAACAGAATGGCCACACCACGCTTACGTGAGGTACACGGGGTGGCGATGACTTCCACTACCCAATGCATCCTAAGTTTATTGTGCTCAGCTTCAGAAAGGTCTCCTGTAGGAAAGCTATATCAGCCCTACTCTTTTTAAGCTGGCACAAAACCTGTTTCCTTTTCATAGGGTTCGAGATACCACCTATATTCCAAGAAATAATCTTAAGTTTAGTCATAATGCATTATTGATCCAAAATATCAGCCAAGATACAGCGGAGAGAGAAGGGAGGAGGGAAGGGGAGAAAAAAAGTGTGGGGGGGGACCCCAAATCACACCCCTCAGACCACAAACTGCAGGAAAAAATAAGAGCAAAAAAGTTATAGAAAAAAAACAACCAATAACATACATAGTGTTCGCCATATCTATATATACATAAAATACTCAATAAATGTAAAATTACTGGGACGGGGGAAGAGTCATATTCAATTCCCTGTCAGA
Source organism: Bombina bombina (assembly GCF_027579735.1). Classification (NCBI taxonomy): domain Eukaryota; kingdom Metazoa; phylum Chordata; class Amphibia; order Anura; family Bombinatoridae; genus Bombina; species Bombina bombina. The sequence continues at coordinate 44,498,061 of NC_069503.1, forward strand.
CTTGTGATTATCGATACATTTAATAGCCTCCTGGGGATTTCCTAAAGTGATTATTTCCTTCTCAAGAAAAACTTTAATTTTAGCTGGATAAATAATTCTTGCCGAGAGTCCTAAGTTAATCATTGTGGTACAGTATGGGGCCATTTCTTTATGCTTTGCCGCTGTCTGTGCTGAAAAATCTTGAAATGGCAGTAATTTATTATGGTCAACTTCTACTTTTTGCATTTTCCTATATGCTCTCAAAATATTCCCTTTATCCTGAAAGTTTAAGTATTTGATCATAATAGGTCTTTTTTAGATACTGTTCTCAGGTACACTTTTTAACTGGCCTATCCTATGTGCCCTTTCCACCAAGATTGTGCGCTCATGAAAATTAATCCCAAGTAATTGGGGCAAAGCTATAGAAGCAAAATAAATCAGATCTTGGAAGGCCGGACTCTCGGGAAAACCAATTACTTTTACGTTATTCCGACGTGACCTGTCTTCTAGGTCCTCAAGTTTATTAGTGAGCTCAGCAATTTTACTAGCGTGGTCTTGAATAAGTTGGTCCTGTTTAATAGAGGTATTTTCAATGTCAAAGATTCTAGCTTCTGCTTCAGAAAGCCTGGTGGTGAAATGTCTCATCTCAACAGAGATTGACAATAGCTCATTTAATTTTTAATTTGATCAAATTGTGGCAGTAATATCTGAGCCACTTGTTTAGAAATTTAAGTTATATCCGCTTTACTGATATTGACGATATTAGACTCCATTTTGGCATCAGAGCTAGATTCCAAGCTATTCCTGGGTTTCCTAAAATTACTTTTAGGTGGCATTACTGGTGTTTTAAATGACAGATATCTTTCATCAATGTGTTTATGTGTTAAAGTGTCCAATTGAAAAAAAAAAAAAGGAAAGAAAAAAAAGAGGAGAAAAGTTGGGAATGTGAGAGAAAATAAAATAAAGGAAAAGAATAAAAAGACAGATACGTAGGTTGGAAACCCAATACAGCAAGCATAAAAAGAAAAATCTGGCCAAATTTTGATCTGGGTACTAATTTAGCCAATAAATGATTTGAATAAGAGACACTCATATGTAGGCTAATGCTATGTGGAACTAGTACAACATCTAGTAGTATAAATTCAGTGATATACATAGGAAAATTACTGTATTTAACCTCTTTTCTAACTGATAACAAATATGAAACAGGTTAATTGAAAGTTAGGTGTCTAGCTTTAACGTAGACTAATAACTGTGATTGAGTTTCTTAGCAATTCCTTACTAAGTATAGTAAAAAGCTAAGTATAGTGCTACATACTTAGTCTATTATTTGTTAGAGAGCTCACAATACTTTAAGAAATCCAACAATGAACTTACTCAGCAAGTTAACAGGTCCCAAAAAAAAAGGGAAAACAAGAGAAGAATGAGAGGAAAACAAGTTATCACATAATTATCAACTCAGTATAGTATACACAAATATATATGAACAGTTTATGTCAATCAGCTGATTTCAAATATTGGCAGTCGTTACGTTACTTAAGGCAATTGTGTAGAGGTCTTGCTAATTCCAACCCAAAGTAACAGCCATAGAGGGCAGCCCCTATAAGCAACCTGTAGAGCAGTATAAAATGAAATGCCTAACAACAACTTGTTAAGTTCCAACTGTAGGTTACTCGAGAGTTCAGGGGTTATATACCAGAAGGCTCATGGTACCTATAAAAAAGCCCAGCAGCAGAGCCCTCTAATAGTGCACAACAAAATACCCTGCACACACAAACAGGAAAAACCTTAAGTGGGTGAGTGAGGCAAACCTCAAGTGGGTGAGTCCCCTCGTGTCCTCTTGCAAATCTCCCCCTTTTTTTTTCTTTCCCTTCCCTCCCCTTTTCCTTTTCTTTCTCCCTTTCTCTTTCCTTCTTCCCTTTTTTCCTCTTTCTCATTCCTCTCCTTTTTCTTTCTTTAAGAAAGCAACACGTCCCAACACCAGCTTATATTCTTATGCATAAAGGGCACACATAGTAACACAAATACAAAGGCAAGAAGATAAAACGTGGCCTCAGAGTTTGTGAAACTTCCAAGTTTAGGACAACCAATTTACCGGATGGCCAATGATACTTCTAAAAAGGTCCATCAACAGAGTCCTCTGGGAGTGCACATCAGAGTGCCCTGCACACACAAAAAACCCTCAGGCAGATAGGGCAAAGCTTGGTAGGGGAGTAGATTTAAACTCTATGAGAAAATCTTACTGAAGTGTCACACTCCCCTCGTTCCCTCTTGCAAATCTCCCCCTCTTTTTTTTCCTTTTTCCTTTTTATTTTAACAAATCAACACATCCCAGCACCGGCTTATGTACAAAAAGAGCATATAGTAACACAGTTCCAAGTGGAGGGACAAGACAGATAAGACATGGCCTCAGAGTTTTGCGAGACTTCCAGATTAGGGTAACCAATATAGCTTAAACAAAGCTGTTCCTGTTTCCCTCTTAACTTCTCCCTGCAGCAGACCAACAGGGGCTTACACTTACTGAGCCTGGTAGTGGCTTGCTTCTTTCCCTCCAAGGAACGCTGAAAGCCAAACCATTAGGGCGCAGTTCCAGCACCCTGCTCCTGACCGGAGCTTCCACGTGCCGTTCTCAAATCCACTGAGTTAAGTTTCAGGCCTGGGACCGCACAATCCCAAGCTGCAAGCAGCCGCTGTTACTCACTCCAGTAGCTTACAGGATTCTAGCCCCAATGTGGTTTCCAGCCGCGGTCGTGGCACTTCGACCTCTAGCCGTGTAGGCAACTTCCAAATGCCCGCGCCTGTCAATAATAGGCGTCTAGGATATCCCGACCGTAGCAGGTTCGGGGAGCGCACAACCATGCTGTCATCGAGTCTCCTCCGACTGGAAGTCCCACTCCTGTGCTGGTGTTAATAATGTATATTGTGTAACTGGTATGTACTAGTGTTAATAATATATATTGTGTAGCTGTTATGTGCTAGGGTTAGTAAAATTCAGTATATAGTTTTGCTGTTATGTGCTAGTGTTAATAATATATATTATGTAGCTGTTATGTGCTAGTGTTAATAATATATATTGTGTAGCTGTTATGTGCTAGTGTTAATAATATATATTGTGTAGCTGTTATGTGCTAGTGTTAATAATATATATTGTGTAGCTGTTATGTGCTAGTGTTAATAATATATATTGTGTAGCTGTTATGTGCTAGTGTTAATAATATATATTGTACAGCTGTTATGTGCTAGTGTTAATAATATATATTGTGTAGCTGTTATGTACTAGTGTTAATAATATATATTGTGTAGCTGTTATGTGCTAGTATTAATAATATATATTGTGTAGCTGTTATATGCTAGTGTTAATAATATATATTGTGTAACTGTTATGTGCTAGTGTTAATAATATATATTGTGTAACTGTTATGTGCTAGTGTTAACAATATATATTGTGTAGTAGTTATGTGCTAGTGTTAATAATATATATTGTGTAACTGTTATGTGCTAGTGTTAATAATATATATTGTGTAGCTGTTATGTGCTAGTGTTAATAATATATATTGTGTAACTGTTATGTGCTAGTGTTAATAATATATATTGTGTAGCTGTTATGTGCTAGTGTTAATAATATATATTGTGTAGCTGTTATGTGCTAGTGTTAATAATATACCGTATTTTTCGCTCCATAAGACGCACTTTTTTCCCCTTCAAAAGTAAGGGGAAATGTCTGTGCGTCTTATGGAGCGAATGTGACTGGCCTTTGATAGCGAGTGCTACAGTGACGTAGCGAATGTGGGTGTGTACGGATCCTCCAATCCGCTCCCTGGAAAGCCATTTATGTGTATATATTTCTACTAACGTACCAAGGTAACCATCTGTGTATTTGTATGCGTGTAAAACAAAGTGAGAGTAGTTAGTTGCTAGGCAGGGCCAATCCTAAATGCCTGCATCAGCACTATACTGTACCTCCCCATACTGAGCGTGCGGTTCGCCTCCTGCCTTATAATAAAATGTATAGTCATCTCTCTCACTGTACCTGGACACGTTACTCCGGTTCCCTCCTCTCTCCATCCCGGAATGTCTGTCCCGTTAGCTGATCATCCCCTTAGCAACCAGCTACAGTGCTAGTCACAGAACTCTGCAGCGTTAGCGTCTGCCGTTGGCTAGCAGCAGTTTAGCGTCACTCCTTATTGGCTGAAACAATTGGAGACGCTTCCATGGGCGGAACTACCTTGGTGACGAATTCATTAACCGATTATTTGCAGCCTCTATGGTAACTGCGTTTAGCCCAAGTATGTTAGAGACAAGATATGTTATTTTAAGCATCTGGTATTTAGTGACATGGTATCTTTGAAAGCGGAGGTAACTTTGTTAAACTTAGGTAACTAATGTCACATGACTCAGGTGGTCACATGGTACAGAAAACTGGAGGAGACAGCTGAGTGAGTAGTGTTCGATAAATATGGTGCAAATTTTTTTTCTTTCCTGTGAGGTAAATTCTGGCAACGTTATTCGTGCCTTGAATTTGAAGTAGCAGAAAGACTGAGAAGTTAGAACTGAGTTTGTGAAAATTTGTGGAAAAAAACCCATCTTCAATTTAGTATTATGTTTTATTAGTTTAGCATAAAATGGTTTTTTGTGATCGCAGATGAATAATATAACAAAAAATAAATAACATACAATCAATGTAATGACTCTTTAGCTATGTACAGAATCTGTCCCGGATTGAGGGCGCCGAAGTGGACGGGCACACACAGTATGAGTGTCAGTCATTCAATTAAAAATGACTTCCTGTCCTGATAATAATTATATTGGCATCAATTGATGGTTAAACTGCAGGCAAGCAACCAGCACCCAGGTTCTTTATTCCACACTGTTGACTGCTGTTCTACACCATTTAATTCAGATTATTTTTTTTTCTTGTTTTTTCCCTCTAAAAACTAGGTGCGTCTTATAGTCAGGTGCGTCTTATGGAGCGAAAAATACGGTATATTGTGTAACTGTTTTGTGCTGGTGTTAATAATATATATTGTGTAGCTGTTAGGTGCTAGTGTTAATAATATATATTGTGTAGCTGTTATGTGCTAGTGTTAATAATATATATTATGTGACTGTTATGTGCTAGTGTTAATAATATATATTGTGTAACTGTTTTGTGCTGGTGTTAATAATATATAGTATGTAGCTGTTATGTGCTAGTTTTAATAATATATATTGTAGCGCTGTGCTAGTGTTAATAATATATATTGTGTGACTGTTTTGTGCTGGTGTTAATAATATATATTGTGTAACTGTTTTGTGCTGGTGTTAATAATATATATTGTGTAGCTGTTATGTGCTAGTTTTAATAATATATATTGTGTAGCTGTTATGTGCTAGTGTTAATAATATATATTGTGTAGCTGTTATGTGGTAGTGTTAATAATATATATTCTGTAACTGTTATGTGCTAGTGTTAATAATAGATATTGTGTAGCTGTTATGTGCTAGTGTTAATAATATATATTGTGTAGCTGTTATGTGCTAGTATTAATAAAATATATTGTGTGGCTGTTATGTGCTAGTGTTAATAATATATATTTTGTAACTGTTATCTACTAGTGTTAATAATATATATTGTGTAGCTGTTATGTGCTAGTGTTAATAATATATATTGTGTAGCTGCTATGTGCTAGTGTTAATAATATATATTGTGTAGCTGCTATGTGCTAGTGTTATTAATATATATTGTGTAGCTGTTATGTGCTAGTGTTAATAATAAATATTGTGTAGCTGCTATGTGCTAGTGTTAATAATATATATAGTGTGTAGCTGTTATGAGCTAGTGTTAATAATATAATGTGTAACTGTTATGTGCTAGTGTTAATAATATATATTGTGTAGCTGTTATGTGCTAGTGTTAATAATATATATTGTGTAGCTGTTACGTGCTAGTGTTAATAATATATATAGTGTAACTGTTATATGCTAGTGTTAATAATATATATTGTGTATCTGTTATGTGCTAGAGTTAATAATATAT